>NC_041391.1:356336428-356337578 GCF_002162155.2 Triticum dicoccoides | reverse complement strand
GAGTGCTTACATTGCAAAGGAAATGGTCACTGGAAACGGAAATACCCTGAATATTTGGTGGATAAGAAGGATGGCAAAGTGAACAAGGGTATATTTGATATACATGTTATTGATGTGTACTTTACTAGTGTTTATAGTAGCCCCTGAGTATTTGATACTTGTTCAGTTGCTAAATATTAGTAACTCGAAACAGGAGTTACGGACTAAACAGAGACTAGTTGAGGGTAAAGTGACGATGTGTGTTGGAAGTAGTTCCAAGATTGATATGATCATCACACACTCTCCCTACACTTTTGAGATTTGTGTAGAACCTAAATAAATGTTATTTGGCGTTTGTGTTGAGCATGAATATGATTTGATCATGTTTATTGCGACACGATTATTCATTGTTGTTCTGTTTACATGAATAAAACCTTCAATGGTCATACACCCAGTGAAAATAGTTTATTGAATCTCGATCGTAGTGATACACATATTCATAATATTGATGCCAAAAGATGCAAAGTTAATAATGATAGTGCAACTTATTTGTGGCACTGCCGTTTGGGTCATATTGGTGTAAAGCGCATGAAGAAACTCCATAAAGATGGATTTTCGGAATCACTTGGTTATGAATCATTTGATGCTTGCGAACCGTGCCTTTGGGCGAGATGACTAAAAACTCCGTTCTTCGGAACAATGGAAAGAGGAACAAACTTGTTGGAAATAATACATACTGATGTATGCAGACTAATGAGTATTAAGGCTCGTGGCGGGTATCGTTACTTTCTGACCTTCACAGATCATTTGAGCAGATATGGGTATATCTACTTGATGAAACATAAGTCTTAAATAGTTGAAAGGTTCAAAGAATTTCAGAGTGAAGTGGAAAATCATCGTAACAAGAAAATAAAGTTTCTGCGATCTGATCGTGGAGATGAATATTTGAGATACGAGTTTGGTCCTCAATTAAAACAATGTGAAATAGTTTACAGCTCACGCCACCTGGAACACCACAACGTTATGGTGTGTCCAAACATCGTAATTGTACTTTACTAGATATGGTGCGATCTATGATGTCTCTTATCGGTTTACCACTATTGTTTTGGGGTTATGCATTAGAGATGGCCGCATTCACGTTAAAAAGGGCACCATCTAAATCCGTTGAGAC
>NC_041391.1:356334517-356336418 GCF_002162155.2 Triticum dicoccoides | reverse complement strand
ACATCGTATGAACTATGGTTTAGAAGTAAACCTAAGCTGTCGTTTCTTAAAGTTTGGAGTTGCGATGCTTATATGAAAAAGGTTTTCAACCTGATAAGCTCAAACCCAAATCAGAGAAGTGCGTCTTCATAGAGTACCCAAAGGAAACTGTTGGGTACTCCTTCTATCACAGATCCGAAGGCAAAACATTCGTTGCTAAGAATGGATCCTTTCTAGAGAAGGAGTTTCTCTCGAAAGAAGTGAGTGGGAGGAAAGTAGAACTTGATGAGGTAACTGTACCTGCTCCCGAATTGGAAGGTAGTTCATCACAGAAATCAGTTCCAGTGATTCCTACACCAATTAGTGAGGAAGTTAATGATGATGATCATGAAACTTCAGATCAAGTTGCTACCAAACCTCGTAGGTCTTCCAGAGTAAGATCCGCACCAGAGTGGTACGGTAATCATGTTCTGGAAGTCATGTTACTAGACCATGATGAACCTACGAACTATGAGGACGCAATGATGAGCCCAAATTCCACGAAATGGCTTGAGGCCATAAAAATCTGAGATATGATCCATGTATGAGAACAAAGTATGGACTTTGATTGACTTGCTCGATGATCAACAAGCCATGTTAAATAAATGGATCTTCAAGAGGAAGACGGACACTGATAGTAGTGTTACTATATACTAAGCTCGACTTGTTGCAAAAGGTTTTCGACAAGTTCAAGGTGTTGAATACGATGAGATTTTCTCACTCGTATCGATGCTTAAGTCTGTCTGAATCATGTTAGCAATTGCCACATTTTATGAAATCTGGCAAATGGATGTCAAAACTGCATTCCTTAATGGATTTTTAAACAAGAGTTGTATATGATGCAACCAGAAGGTTTTGCTAATCCTAAAGGTGCTGACAAATTGTGCAAGCTCGAGCGATCCATCTATGGACTGGTGCAAGCATCTCGGAGTTGGAATATATGCTTTGATGAGTTGATCAAAGCATATGGTTTTATACAGACTTTTGAAGAAGCCTGTATTTACAAGAAAGTGAGTGGGAGCTCTGTAGCATTTCTAATATTATATGTGGATGACATATTGTTAATTGGAAATGATATGGAAATTCTGGATAGCATGAAAGGATACTTGAATAAGAGTTTTTCAAAGCAAGACCTCGGTGAAGCTGCTTACACATTGAGCACAAGATCTATATAGATAGATCAAGGCCGCGTTCGGACTCCCTCCGCTCCGCGGCTCCGCGCCGGAGCGGAGTGGCTTGCTAGGTATAATACGCAGAGCTGCTAAAAGGGCGCTCCGCCGGCTCCGCTCCGCGGAGAGCGGCCGAACAGGCCCCAAGACGCTTGATAAGATTTTTCAATGAGTACATACCTTGATAAAATTTTGAAATAGTTCAAAATAGAACAATCAAAGAAAGAGTTCTTGCTTGTGATGCAAAGGTGTGAAGTTGAGTAAGACTCAAGACCCGACCATGGCAGAAAATAGAAAGAGAATGAAAAGTCATTCCCTATGCCTCAGTCATAGGTTCTATAAAGTATGCTATGCTATGTACCAGACCTATTGTATACCTTGCTTTGTGTTTGGCAAAGGAATACAATTTTGATCTAATAAGTAGATCACTGGACATGGGTCAAGAATATTCTTAGTGAGGACTAAGGAGATGTTTCTCGATTATGGAGGTGATAAAAGAGCCCGTCGTAAAAGTTACAATGATGCAAGCTTTTACACCAATCCAGATGACTCTAAGTCTCAATCTGGATACATATTGAAAGTGGGAGCAATTAGCCAGAGTAGCTCCGTGCAGAGCATTGTGGACATAGAATATTTGCGAAATACATACGGCTCTGAATATGACAGACCCGTTGACTAAGCTTCTCTCACGAGCAAAACATGATCATACCTTAG
>NC_041391.1:356329035-356332350 GCF_002162155.2 Triticum dicoccoides | reverse complement strand
GGTACTTGGATCGATCTGATCATGAAGACGTACGACTACATCAACCGCGTTGTCATAATGCTTCCGCTTACGGTCTACGAGGGTACATGGACAACACTCTCTCCTCTCGTTGCTATGCCATCACCATGATCTTGCGTGTACGTAGGAATTTTTTTGAAATTACTACGTTCCCCAACAGATAACACCTTCTCGGATTTCAGCTTAGCAAGGCCAAGGGGACGAAATCTGGATGATCGACCAAGAGACATTTAGCACTCCGCTTCTAATGTTCTCCTTGATGTGCTAGCATAACCCATTCATTGTAATGGTTTAGTATCTAGAACATCAAGTAACAGGCCAGACTTCGGGAGCTCAAGAAGACATAAGGAACAACTACTAGAATAAATTCTACGAGATCCTTATGGGGAGGTGGCCAACTTCCTTAATCAAGACACTACAATAATAGGTCTTCCGGCTGGGTGTGTTGGCCACGACATCCACTTACCGGATTACAGAGAGACCAATATTATATTTCTTGGGAAACATTCCAACCATCATATCTGCCTGAGATTCAGATCCGGTTGGTGTCAGAATATTCTAGACTCATCAAGTCTAGAAAGAAGAATGAAAGTTTGCAACACAAATCGATGAGACGATGTTGCGAGATTCTCGGGAAATGGACTACGGTAGTAAGCTCCAAAACATGAGCTGGTTCTGCTACACACATGTGAACACGCTGTCTCAGACAAGCATGACCACATGGTAGTCTTATAATAAAACACTATGGAGTTCAGGTAGGGGAACCATCAACAAGGATATCGAAGTCCTTGCATAAGTCTTGCTCTTAAGAAGAGACTTCTTCTCCTTGAACAAATCAATCAGTGGCTTGGTGTGCTAGGAATACATATAGAATGAAGGTTGCAAGTCTTCGAACCACAGAATACTTCGCACGTATGCATGACTGATTTGGGATGATTCCAAAGGAAGCAACATTGACTTTCTCAAATCCACGGCGGCAACTTGCATCAAATGCACATGAACTAGAGGAAGTCACTTCTTACATCCGAACATATGCTTCATGAGCTAGCATGAACAAATGCTTTAAAAAGTTTCCAACACTAGCTTAATGTTCAACCAAATTATGGAGAAGACAAGGATGTTGTCGATGGGCTCAACAACAATTCATCCAGATTCCCATGGAGATGGAATTCCATAACTATGTGAACAAGGTGATAGTATTGGTCAGACCCAAAAGATATAATGGTGTATGCTCGAGGAAAATTCACGAGTAAGACAACATTACGAACATCATTGGTTCTGATTTGATTTGAGGATAGCCCATACTCAAATCAAAATTTTAGCAAGACAATAGCTCCAACAACTGGTCACGAGGATCAATCGATGAAGATATCATCTTTCTTCAACACACACACAAAAACATCCCTTTGGGATGAGCTGAGTCGGACAAGCTCTCATCTTCCAACTCTCCAAGTTGTTGTTTAGCTTAACCAACTAGCTCAGTGGTATATAACACGGATTCTTGGAGAAGGAGTGGTTTATTGGAAACCAATTTGATCACGAACTCAACATAGCGGTCAGGTGACAACCTGGTAATACTTCCGAGAAGATATTCGGAACATCACGAACCACCGATATGTTATTAAGCTCGAGAACAATCTTACTTTTCAGGGAAGATGATATGATCAAAAGAGCAAGGGTTTGACACAATCCTAACTCATTGATCAAAGAGTGCTCCTTGGAAATGGACTAGGTAGCACGATCAATCCTAGAGTGATGATTCAATAATCCATATACTAAGAATGAAGCTACAGTCCTTTAACTACCAAGCAATGGGGTTGCTCGGAGTATAGATTTCACACATCATGATTCATTTGTCGGCGTTCCGCTTGCAACAACATGGGGACCGAGAAATGAATAACAATGGCGAGAAGTATCACTACATCAAGAATCCATAAGAGAAGGTGCAACCCTCATGACATTCCTGACATAAAGTGGGTAATACTTCAGGGTAGAATAGAACAAGAGCTGGGTTGGCATTTTGATCTACGAGATACAACTACTTTGACCCAATCCTGGATATGGACAAGGTACTGGAGTTTGTTTCTCCTAGTCATTCCGGAATAGAATGGCTTGACGGACCACAAGAATAATAGGCACCGATGAACAAATGCACACATACTCTTGACTATGAATTGATAGACGAGGGTCAGGATACAACTAAAGAGGGACAACCCAAAAGAACATACGATTTTTTGAGCTGTGGATGCACAGATTAGTATGTTGAGCAAAGCTCAACATTTTTCTTCCGGATAACCCATGTGGAGAAGGTAGGACTGGCAGACTCACGATATAGAATGGAGAATTCTTCGAGAGCACTCTTGTTGTGATCTCTTTGTTCAAGGAACTTCTGCCAAGGATGGTTCATGGTATTTGGAAGAACGATATACCACGGACCTCGAAGACTATCGCAAAGGTTACTAATATCCTAAAGGTATGAGAAACACTAACAACATGAAGTAAGTAGGGAAATCTCGGGTTCAGAAAACCCAGGAGTAGAATACCTACCAACTAAATGGCATCACGGGACGCTTTCGAGAATGATGGCCAGAATCATCTCACTATACACAGAACATGGCTAGATTACCAGGTGATACTCTAGACATCTAGGGTCATAATAATAGCTCCAACATAAATGCCGAGGCAGTAGAATACCTCTACTCAGCAATTAGTGGGATTAACCTGGCCCAAAGGAACATCAAAACCAAAGGGAAAGGATTTGCAAGTGCATCAGATTGGTTAGAAACCTGGGATGACTCAGACAGCATAACGGCTGTAAATGCTCAAAAGGATTTGAGACATGCTACAAAAATGGTGGCATAGCCACTCAGAAGCACAATATCAAGGTTTCAAGATCAACAGTTATCATACGGAAGTAGTAGGAGCTGAAACAAGGCTTAAGCCCAACAATCTTATAAGTCTACGGGTTAGTAACACGTGATCCTGATAGAAAGAAGAGATAGCCTAGTTTCTTAACCCCGTAGGAACATAGGATGACTCAGATCAGAAGGCATAAGGTAAAGGAGTAAAAAGAGCCTTACGTTCCAACCACAATCAATTCCCTTATATAACTAAAGAATTTCTAGACTCAACTTCCACCAGTTTGGCTTGGTAATCCTACAGGCAGTCAGGCTCTGATACCAAAACTGTCAGGACCCCGACTCAATGCCACATCGATCTAGCATGTAACACCTCATATCACTTTGCGGCCTCACGCACGGTATTCCCATGGGTGTCGCCTTACCATTGCCTGGGACC
>NC_041391.1:356326608-356329025 GCF_002162155.2 Triticum dicoccoides | reverse complement strand
CCGGGGAGTATATGGGCCTTATTGAGCCATACGGGAATAGAGGAGAGAGGCCGAAAGGAAGGAGGCGCGCAGCACCCCTCTGGTCCGAATTGGACAAGGGGTGCGGCCCCCTTTTCCTTCCTCCTCTCCCCCTCTTTCCCCCTTCTCCTACTCCAACAAGGAAGGAGGGAGTCCTACTCCCGGTGGGAGTAGGACTCCCCTTGGCGCGCCCCTCCTAGGCCGGCCGCCCCCTCCCCCCTTGCTCCTTTATATACGGGGGCAGGGGGGCACCTCTAGGGACAACACAAGTTGATCTACGGATCGTTCCTTAGCCATGTGCGGTGCCCCCCTCCACCATATTCCACCTCGGTCATATCGTCGCAGAGTTTAGGCGAAGCCTTGCGTCGGTAGAGCATCATCATCGTCACCACGCCGTAGTGCAGACGGAACTCATCCCCGACACTTTGCTGGATCGGAGTCCGGGGATCGTCATCGAGCTGAACGTGTGCTGAACTCGGAGGTGCCGTACGTTCGGTACTTGGATCGATCTGATCATGAAGACGTACGACTACATCAACCGCGTTGTCATAATGCTTCCGCTTACGGTCTACGAGGGTACATGGACAACACTCTCTCCTCTCGTTGCTATGCCATCACCATGATCTTGCGTGTACGTAGGAATTTTTTTGAAATTACTACGTTCCCCAACAGATAACACCTTCTCGGATTTCAGCTTAGCAAGGCCAAGGGGACGAAATCTGGATGATCGACCAAGAGACATTTAGCACTCCGCTTCTAATGTTCTCCTTGATGTGCTAGCATAACCCATTCATTGTAATGGTTTAGTATCTAGAACATCAAGTAACAGGCCAGACTTCGGGAGCTCAAGAAGACATAAGGAACAACTACTAGAATAAATTCTACGAGATCCTTATGGGGAGGTGGCCAACTTCCTTAATCAAGACACTACAATAATAGGTCTTCCGGCTGGGTGTGTTGGCCACGACATCCACTTACCGGATTACAGAGAGACCAATATTATATTTCTTGGGAAACATTCCAACCATCATATCTGCCTGAGATTCAGATCCGGTTGGTGTCAGAATATTCTAGACTCATCAAGTCTAGAAAGAAGAATGAAAGTTTGCAACACAAATCGATGAGACGATGTTGCGAGATTCTCGGGAAATGGACTACGGTAGTAAGCTCCAAAACATGAGCTGGTTCTGCTACACACATGTGAACACGCTGTCTCAGACAAGCATGACCACATGGTAGTCTTATAATAAAACACTATGGAGTTCAGGTAGGGGAACCATCAACAAGGATATCGAAGTCCTTGCATAAGTCTTGCTCTTAAGAAGAGACTTCTTCTCCTTGAACAAATCAATCAGTGGCTTGGTGTGCTAGGAATACATATAGAATGAAGGTTGCAAGTCTTCGAACCACAGAATACTTCGCACGTATGCATGACTGATTTGGGATGATTCCAAAGGAAGCAACATTGACTTTCTCAAATCCACGGCGGCAACTTGCATCAAATGCACATGAACTAGAGGAAGTCACTTCTTACATCCGAACATATGCTTCATGAGCTAGCATGAACAAATGCTTTAAAAAGTTTCCAACACTAGCTTAATGTTCAACCAAATTATGGAGAAGACAAGGATGTTGTCGATGGGCTCAACAACAATTCATCCAGATTCCCATGGAGATGGAATTCCATAACTATGTGAACAAGGTGATAGTATTGGTCAGACCCAAAAGATATAATGGTGTATGCTCGAGGAAAATTCACGAGTAAGACAACATTACGAACATCATTGGTTCTGATTTGATTTGAGGATAGCCCATACTCAAATCAAAATTTTAGCAAGACAATAGCTCCAACAACTGGTCACGAGGATCAATCGATGAAGATATCATCTTTCTTCAACACACACACAAAAACATCCCTTTGGGATGAGCTGAGTCGGACAAGCTCTCATCTTCCAACTCTCCAAGTTGTTGTTTAGCTTAACCAACTAGCTCAGTGGTATATAACACGGATTCTTGGAGAAGGAGTGGTTTATTGGAAACCAATTTGATCACGAACTCAACATAGCGGTCAGGTGACAACCTGGTAATACTTCCGAGAAGATATTCGGAACATCACGAACCACCGATATGTTATTAAGCTCGAGAACAATCTTACTTTTCAGGGAAGATGATATGATCAAAAGAGCAAGGGTTTGACACAATCCTAACTCATTGATCAAAGAGTGCTCCTTGGAAATGGACTAGGTAGCACGATCAATCCTAGAGTGATGATTCAATAATCCATATACTAAGAATGAAGCTACAGTCCTTTAACTACCAAGCAATGGGGTTGCTCGGAGTATAGATTTCACACATCATGATTCATTTGTCGGCGTTCCGCTTGCAACAACATGGGGACC
>NC_041391.1:356281780-356285430 GCF_002162155.2 Triticum dicoccoides | reverse complement strand
GTTACGGTTGAATTTATATGAATTTTAGAAGTTTTGGGCATTTTCTGGAATTTTCTGAATTATTTTAAATCCAGAAAATTATTAACTGCATCAGCATGACATCAGCACTACGTCAGCAGGTCTATGGGGCTAGTCCAGGTCAAACCTGACGTGTGGGGTCCACATGTCAGCGATACATGAGCTAATCCCGATCAAACCCAGCGCTGACTGGGTTTGACCAGGGGTGGGTCCCTTTGTCAGTGGTTGTAGGGTGTTTAGCTGGCTGGGTTAGCTCCTAATGACGATGCCATGTCAGCTCTCGCCGGAGTTTTGCCGGCGGTGACCTAAACTGCAGCGACAACTCGCCAGACTTGAGCTGCGGGCGACGGATGGATGCGCGAAGGCCACCAGGGGGTAGCCCGCGCTCGACCGCGTCTAGCGGAGCGATCGGAAGGCCCCGGAGTCGCCGGAGGTGACGACGGCGAGCACAGAAGCGGCGGCCGGAGCTCGGGCGAGCTCGGGGTCGAGGCCACAACGGCCTTGGCAAGGCGGGGTTAACACCTACGACGTCTACACGGTGCGGCGAGAACGTTGGACGCATGCCCGGGACCGAATGGTCACTGGAGCGTCATCGCCGGCGAGCTTTGGCGGCATCGCTGTCGGGTGAGAGAGGCACGACAGCTACGGTATGCTAGAGAGAAAACGGGGAGGGGGAGGATGATCAGGGGCTTACGGCGGTTCCAGGAGGCTTCGAAGCGGGCTCGGGGAAGGCCGGAGCTGAGCGGGGCGGAGAGGGCGATCTCCGGCGGCCGAGGAGGGAAACGGCGGCGATGGCGGCGTTGCGGCACGTCCGGGGCCTCGTGGCTCGGTGAGGAGGATGAGGGGGTCGAGGCGGAGCCTCTGAGCGCATCGGAGAGGCGAGGCAGCGGCTGTGGCCACGTCGGTGCTCGTTGGCGGTGACGGCTGCGCTCGGCGGCCGCGCGTAAGAGAAACAGTGGAGGGGTGAGGAGCGAGGGAGAGCGTGAGGGGGTTCCAGGGGCGTGCGTGGTTCCACCCGAAGAATTGGGGCGAAGCGGCAAGCAGGAGGTGGCTGGGCATGCGCTCGCGCGCGTCGGCCACGCGCTCGTCCTCCTGGCAAGGGGGAAGACGACAGGGAGGAGCCCCTGGTGGGCTGGGCCGGCCAGCTACAGTGCTGGGCCGGTTGGTGGCGTTAGGTAAGTTTTCTCTGCTCTGTTTTATTTCTGTTCTGTTTTCCTATTCTGCTATTTTGTTTCTGGATTTAGAAAAATACTAAATCACATCATAAAATCCTGAAATAAATTTATGGGCATTGTTTGAATTATTTCCAACAGCCCCCAAATACTTCCAGGATTATTTGGACACTTAGAAATATTTATAGGATTTAAATGTCCAAATTCAAATACTTATGAATTAACTAAAAAATCCATAAATGACCTAAAAATATGTCCATCATTATTGGTAGAGGTTTTCACCTTTAGGAGAAATTATGAACATTTTTAAAGGCATTTTTGGGTTCTTTGAAAAGGATTTTATTTTGAACCTAGTTGAATTCATTTGGTGCTAGGGTTTTAACATCCCCATTTCAAGATTTAAGAGAAATTTAAACATGATGCAACACAAGACTAACTAGACCAGAGCAGACCAGAACTAGGGATGTGACAGTGATGATATGCACCCAAGTATAACGAGAATAATCATCAACAATGACAAAGCCATATAATGATGCCGTACTAGTGAATGTGGCATAATGAGTAGGGCCAAAGAGATCCATGTGAAGTAATTCAGAGGGACAAGAGGTTGTCATGATAGTCTTCGAGGGATGCTTGGCTCTGGTGATATTTCCAGCCTCACAAGCCCCACAAAGATGATCTTTGAGGAATTTTACACCCTCGATTCCAATGACATCCTTCTTCTTCGCGAGTGTATGCATGTTCCTCATCCCAGCATGACCAAGTCGTCGATGCCATAACCACCCTTCTGAAGATTTTGCAATCAGACATGTGGCAGGCTGTGGTCCTGCAGAGAAATCAACAATATACAAGTCTCCTCTCCTAAATCCTGTGAAGACTTTGAAATTGTCAGATTCCATTAGCACAATGCAATTATATTTGCCGAAGACGACAACCATATTAAGATCACAAAGCATTTAGACAGACATGAGGTTGAATCCTAAGGACTCGACAAGCATGACTTTGTCCATGTGTCTATCCTTTGAGATCACAACCCTACCTAGACCCAATACATTGCTTTTGCCTTTGTCAGCGTAGGCGATATGCTTCAGATGAGATGGAGATAAAGTAGTGTCCATCAATAAGTTCCTGTCACCGGTCATGTGACTTGTACATCCATTGTCGAGGACCCACTCAGTAGCTTTGGGTTGTTCATCCTGTAGATGAATTAGTGCAACTTACGAACCCATATACTTCATCAGTGAAGAATATGATATCAATTTCATAAAAAGTAACAGATATAGCAACATGAGGATGTGAGAAATGAGTAATTCATTTCTTCATGATTAGCTTGCGTCCATTCAAGCACATTCAGGTCTCCAACAAATTCTTCAAACAATTAAGTTTGTCTAGAGACCTGACCCTGCATAAGAGATTGGTTCTTTTTCTTCACCACCCACATTTGAAGGGGTGGAAAAGAGTTCATCATTCTGCGAGCTCCATAAGAAAAAGACGGCATTGAAGCCAGCGCACTTTGTTTCACAGAAGAGGGGTTAGGATAAGCATATGAATAAGCAGAGAAATTCTTTGAGGACTTATGAACATAATGGTTTGAAGAATAATGCACATATTCATAGCCTTTAGACTTTCCCTGCGAAACAGGAGTGTTAGCACGATGATGTTCATATGAGGATTTGGATCCATATGAAGATTTTGACCCATATGAAGAATTTGATCTGGGGTTCCTATTCTTCATAGGTGGTGTCAAGATGACATTCACCTGAAGGTTTTCAAGGTACCTTTTGGGAACCCAGATTGTCTTCATAGGGGGACCGTTCCTGCAGTTAGTTCCAACATATCGAGCAAATACTTCACCATTCTGATTCTTGAACAATTTATAGTTGGAGTCAAATGACTCATCAGAGTAATATGAAGATTCACAAGTAAAGCCAGATAACGTGCATGGATCTATGCAAGGTCCTTTTGCAGCAACCCATGAGGTTTTGGGCTACTGCTTAGGTTTCCAGTAGGTCCCATCAACATTGAGTTTCCTGTCAAAGGCAGTACCCTCTTTCCTAGGGTTCCTATTCAAGATCTTCTTTTTTAGCACATCACAAAGAGTCTGATGCCCTTTGAGGCTTTTGTATATGCATGTCACATACAATTCCTTCAACCCTGCATTATCATCAGTGATACTTGTGGTATACTCAGATGAGGAATTTGTGACCACAGAGACAGTTGAAGAATTTTTAGCAATAGAAGCATTTGAACATTCGGGTGAAGAATTTGCAGATTCACGCTCAATGCATTTCAGACATGGTGGAATAAATTCTTCCTGAGCGGAACTGATCTGTTGAGCAAGCAATGAATTGTTTTCCTTCTGAAGATCTTCATAACTCACTTTTAACTTCTCAAGATGTTGCTTTCTCTGAAGAAATTCATAAGAAGGCTTCTCATGATCAGATAAGAGAGTGTTATGAT
>NC_041391.1:356280437-356281487 GCF_002162155.2 Triticum dicoccoides | reverse complement strand
ATAAGGCATGGTGCAGTGAATGATGATTCTGGAGCGAAAGTCATCTCCTTGAGTGATTCCTTGAAATCCTCAAACCAAGGATTATGACGAGTTCGATGACCTTCATAGACCTCAGAGAGTCAGTCCCAGATAAGCTTCGCATGGTTGAGATGCATGATGTTCCTGAACTGATTTTGGAACAAATAGGAGCAGATGATATCCTTCGCCGCGAGGTTAAGTAGAGTGTACTTGCGAATATCATCAGCCTCCACCATCTTGCATAGATCAGTAAGACCAATCTCAGTGATGGTCCACAGTTCGTTGTTCATCGCCATGAGTCGCTTCTTCATCATGGCCTTCCACTTGGGATACTCATGACCGTCAAAGCTGGGGCATGTCACTTTCTTCATTCCTGCAGTCGACATAACTAGAACTCCAGGTGGTTAAACCAAAATCACACAGAACAAGGGAGAACCTGGCTCTGATACCAATTGAAAGTGTCTTACATGGACTAAAGGCGGGGTGAATAGGCGATTTTCACAAATTCATCACCGAGGAATATCAAGGTGAAGAAATTCCTAAGCAACGCCACACTAGCATCCTAATGAAATGAAAACAAGCACAGAGTACAGATAGCATGAAAACAAGATAAGCAGGCTGAAGACAATGTGGCTGAAAAAATTGGATTGAGGAAATAGAGAAAGTCTTCAATCAAAGTCTTCAAACAGTAATGATCAGGTTCATCAACACATGAATGAGGAAATGAAAGGGTTGAGGAAATAGAACCAGTTGGCTTGGTGAAGACAATGATTTGGTAGACCAGTTCCAACTATTGTGACAGTTGTACATCTGGTTGGAGCGGCTGAGTATTTAAACTCGAGGACACACAGTCCCGGACACACAGTCCTCACCGTATTCTCCTTGAGGTAAAGTCACACAGACCTCGCCCAACACTTGTGGTATGTCTTCACAGGTGACTTCCAACCTTCACAGACTTGGTCACTCGGTGATCCACAATTCCTCTTGGATGCTCAAACCATGAAGCCTAACCGTCTGGAGGATACACAGTTC
>NC_041391.1:356272973-356278751 GCF_002162155.2 Triticum dicoccoides | reverse complement strand
ATGCATGTGTCCAAGCCGTGACACCAATATGTTTGAAAATCCGTTCCAATTTACTACACATGGAATTAACTCACACACAAGTAAACAAATATGATTTTTCAAACCGTTATGGTTAGCTGTTGCGTGTAGATGTAGTTCAAATTTGGATTACGGTCATTAAATAGCTAGAAAATCACTTAAATGTCTTTAAAAGGTCAAAAAGCCCCTGAAATTTTCCAAATTTTGACATGACAGTTCTATTAGCGCACGTTAAGTGTAGAAACAATTTGAAGGCCATAAGAGGAAGCTATCGTCGATTCATCATCAAACATGCATTGTTCCCTCTCGGAACCATGAGCCATCTAGTGAGTTGCTCCAGTTTGTCAAAGGTGTGTGTCCAAACTTTTGTCAAACATGCCAAAAAAATTACCACATCATCTTGGTGGCATGATATTACATCAAGTAAGGTTTCATGTGTTTCTGATTTTTCTTTTTCTTTTTTGGAATTTAAATGCCATGGCACTCCATGCATGTGTCCAGGCCGTGACACAAATATGTTTGAAAATTCCTTCCAATTTACTACACATGGAATTAACTCGCACACAAAGTACACAAATAGGATTTTTCAAACCGTTATGGTTAGCTGTTGCATGGGATGTGGTTGAACTTTGAATTATTGTCATTAAATGGCTAGAAAATCACTTAAATGTCTTAAAAAGGTCAAATAACCGCTGGGTTTTTTCCAAATTTTAGCAAGACATTTGTAATAGTGCACGTTAACTGTAGAAATTTTTTGAAGGCCATAACAGGCAACTATCGCCCATTTGTCATTAAACATGCATTGTTCCCTCTCGGAACCACGAGCCTTCTAGTGAGTTGCTCCGATTTGTGAGGGGTGTGTGTCCAAACTTTCGTCAAACAGGCCAATTTCTTTACCACACCATCTTTTTGCCATGCCATTATGTCATGCAAGTTTTCATGTGTTTTTGATCATTTTTTAATTTTTCTAGAATTTAAGTGCCATGGCACTCCATGCTTTATGTCATAGCCGTGAGACCAATATGTTTGAAAGTTCCTTCCAATTTACTACACATGGAATTAACTTGCATAGAAGTACACAAATATGACTTTTCAAACCCTTAGGCTTAGCTGTTGCATGTACATGTAGTTCAAATTTGAAATACGGTCATTAAATGGCTAGAAAATCACTTAAATGTCTTAAAAGGTCAAATAACCCCTAAAATTGTCCAAATTTTGACATGTCAGTGCTATTAGTACTACAAATTTTCTCGTACATTTAAAACACCATCCGTTGCCACTTTACTCGAAATTCATCTTTCACAGCTAATAAAAAAATTAACAACATCACACACAGAGTTTTTTGTAGGGACCGTCTGCGATGAAAATGTGTGGGTCTCTTTAAGTCTTCTTCCTTAAGCTTCGCCGGCTTCTTCTGCTCCAGTGCCGGCAACCCCGGAATCCGCATTGAGTGCGGCCGCATCGACCAAGAGGGCGTCTGTGGCAGCTGCTCTGATGGCGGTTGTAAAGGTCGAGAGCACTCGAGATGTCGTCCGTGCCACCGATGTCGCCCTGGCCCGGGTCGAGGCCATCCATGCCAAGATCGAAGATGCACACGCCAAGATTTTCTAGGCCACCTTGGACTCTAGCATGCAACCCACGTCCAAAAAGGCGACGGTAGCAATGGAGCACCTGCTTCCTCATTAGATCGCCGAGCGGGAGCTGGAGATGCAGGAGGCGGAGGAGATCGAGGAGCACTAGGAGGAGGAGTTGCACGTGGCCGAGGTCGAGGTAGAGAAGAGTCTATCTGTTGAGAAATCAACGGTGGAGTACTAGCGCGAGCTCTGGTGCAGCCACTACTACAAGTACTACAACTTTGAGGGTGGTGTTGCGGACGAGGCGAGGACGAGAACGTGGTCGACTTCAACAGGGGGACGCGGAGTCTACCAAAGGAGGCTTGTCGCCAGGATAAGTCATCGACGTCTCATCTCATACTGGCGATGCATAGGCCGGTGTGGCGACGACTTTGCTAAAATTAACCATACTTAGGCTTTGTTTATATTGTTGATCTTTTGTTAGAGCAATGTTTAGGATAACTAGCTCTGTTTAATTACTAAAATTGCTCAATTCAGTAAGTGTCGTCTGTGTGCTATACGCTCTTTTGTGTGCGCAAATTAGCAAGCGATGTTAAATTATGCAATGACATGGATGAGGAAAGTACCCAGGGAAATTTCCACCAAATTTTGAATTATCAAACTCATCCCATGCGTGTAAAGCAGAAGAATCATTTGCGATGAACACAATTGTTCAAACTAATGGTGTTCGGCGGCACCGCGCACAAAGTTACCCTCCACATTTCAAAAAATTTGGCCTACCGCCGAAATATCTACCCCCTTCCCCACCCCCTTTTCTCCCCGACCACGAGTCACATTTCCCCTGTTACCTCCTTCCTTCCTTCTAAAGTTATAGCCACTTCCTCTCTTGGTTCCCCACTCTCGCCATCTTGAATCGTACCGTCGGGATCGCCATGGTCTTCTTCAATGACCTCTCCAGCTGTTCCTCCTCCGATGACGACTCTTTCACCACCTGGGTATATATGCCTCTCTTCTCTCTCTCTCTCGGGTTATGACTTGGAATGAAGGATTTGAACCTGGCGGTCGATTTGAGTCATTTCTTCCTCTTGTAGCTCCCTAGGACCATCAGTTGCAACGAATGGAGCGGGGTGTGATGTTGCTTGAAGCTACGTCAGTATTCCCCCAAAGAGGAAGGGATGATGCAGCACATCGACAGTAGGTATTTCCCTCAGATATGAAACCAAGGTTATCGACCAGTAAGAGAACCAAGCAACACAACGTAAACATACAATGCACACAAATAACAACACCTCGCAACCCGGCGTGTTAAAGGGGTTGCCAATCCCTTTTGGAGTACGGTGCCTCAAGATAGGCAAAAGATGTGAGGTAAATTTGTAGTAGATTGATAGATCAAACACCAAATAAAATAAACAAGAATAAATTGCAGCAAGGTATTTTTGTATTTTTGGTTTAATGGATCTGAAAATAAATGCAAGGAAAAACTAGATCGCAAGGCAAATATATGAGAAAGAAGACCCGGGGGCCGTAGATTTCACTAGTGGCTTCTCTCGAGAAAGATAGCAAACAATGGGTAAACAAATTACTGTTGGGCAATTGATAGAACTTAAAATAATTAGGGCAATATCCAGGCAATGATTATCACATAGGCATCACGTCCAAGATTAGTAGACCGACTCCTGCCTGCATCTACTACTATTACTCCACACATCGACCGCTATCCAGCATGCATCTAGTGTATTAAGTTCATGGAAAAACGGAGTAATGCAATAAGAACGATGAGATGATGTAGACAAGATCCGTTTATCTATTGCATAGATGTAGATCCCATCTTTTTATCCTTAGTACCAACGATACATACGTGTTGGTTCCCTTTCTATCACTGGGAACAAGCACCGTAAGATTGAATCCACTACCGGGCACCTCTTCCCATTGCAAGATAAATAGATCAAGCTGGCCAAACAAAACACAAATATCAGAGAAGAAATACGAGTCTATAAGACATCATGCACATAAGAGATCAAATAAACTCAAATAACTTTCATGGATATAAAAAGATATAACTGATCATAAGCTCGAAGTTCATCGGATCCCAACAAACACACCGCAAAAAGAGTTACATCATATGGATCTCCAAGAGACCATTGTATTGAGAATTCAGCAAGAGAGAGAAAGCCATCTAGCTACTAACTACGGACCCGAAGGTCTACAAAGAACTACTCACGCATCATTGGAGAGGCACCAATAGAAGTGGTGAACCCCTCCGTGATGGTGTCTAGATTGGATCTGGTGGTTCTGGACTCTGCGGCGGCTGGATGAATATTCCATCGACTCCCCTAGGGTTTCTGGAATATTGCGGTATTTATAGAGCAAAGAGGCGGTCTAGGGGGCACCCGAGGTGGGTACAACCCACCAGGGTGCGCCTGAGCCTCCTGGCACGCCCTGGTGGGTTGTTCCCTGCTCGGGACTCCCCCCAGGTGCAACCAGGGCCCAACTTCTTCCTTTTGGTCCATAAAAAATCATCGTATAGTTTCGTGGCATTTGGACTCCGTTTGATATTGATTTCCTGCGATGTAAAAAATATGCAAAAAACAGCAACTGGCACTTGGCACTATGTCAATAGGTTCATACCAAAAATTGATATAAAATGATTATAAAACATCCAAGATTGATAATAAAATAGCATGGAATAATCAAAAAATTATAGATACGTTGGAGACATATCAGCATCCCCAAGCTTAACTCCTGCTCGTCCTTGAGTAGGTAAGTGATAAAAACAGAATTTTTGATGTGGAGTGTTGTTTATCATGTCATATCATATTCTTTTCTTTATAGCATGGACATTTGGACTTTTATGTGATTCAAAGCAATAGTCTTGTTTTGAGATAATAATTTAGATACTCAAGCATATCAACAAGCAACCATGTCTTTCAAAATATCAATGCTAAAGCAAGTTATCCCTAGCCCATCATGCTCAAACATTGATCCATTCATGAAACACACTCGAATATTAGCTACACCCAATACTTAAGTATGATCATATTGCCTCCTAGTTGGTGCTTTTATAAGAGAGGATGGAGACTCAATTTCAAAAATAAAAATTGCATAAAGTAAAAGAAAGGCCCTTCGCACAGGGAAGTAGGGATTTGTAGAGGTGCCAGATCTCAAAGCAAAAAATTAGAGATAAAAACATTTTGGGAGGTGTGTCCATCCCACCAACGAAAACAACTCAGAGTTCCCAACACTTTCCATGCTAGATATATCATAGGCAGTCCCCAAACAAGAAATAAAGTTTATTCCTTTTTCCACCATACTTTCACTTTTCGTGGCTAGCTGTATCCAGGGTTGCCCTCCATACCAACACTTTCCAAGGAATTTATTATTTGACAACATAAAATAAATTCATTTTTTCATTTCGGGGCTAGGCATCCCTAAAACCTTTGCCTTACTCTCGTGCAATGACAAGTGAATAAACACTCATCGTGAGAATAACACATCCAGCATGGAAAATATTAGCCACCTGTTACCGTTCCCCGAGCGAAACAAACACACAAAAGAGAAGTTTATTTTGAAAATTAGAGATGGCACATGCGAATTTGTTTAGAACGGCAAAATAATACCGCATATAGGTAGATATAGTGGACTCATGTGGCAAAACTGGTTGAAAGAATTTTGGATGCACAAGTAGTGGTCATACTTGGTGCAAAATGAAGGCTAGCAAAAAGATTGAGAAGCGACTAACCAAGAGACGAATAATCTCATAAGGAAGAATTAAGAATAATTAACACCGAATAATGCACCACAAGTAGGATGTAATTTTCATTGCATGATTATTGACTTTTGTGCATGCATAGGGAATCACAAACCTTAACACCAATATTCTTACTAGAGCACAATTACTCATCAACATAACTCACATATCACATCATCATATCTCAAAACTATTACTAAGAATCAAGTTTATTTTGTCCAATGATCTTCATGACATATATTTTTCTTTCTTTATCCTTCTTGGATATCAATCACTTTGGGACTAATTTTCATGTGTTGCTTTTCATAAGCTCAAACAAATATAAGTGAAGATCATGAGCATAACATATTTTCTTTCTATCAAAATAATCTAAGTGAAGAAAGAGAGAATTTCTTCAAAATTTACTAACTCTCAAATAAACCTATGTGAAGCATGAGA
>NC_041391.1:356269464-356272383 GCF_002162155.2 Triticum dicoccoides | reverse complement strand
AACTTAAAAGTACTCTTCTGTAAAAAAATTACAACGAATCTCGTGAGTGCAAAAGTTTCTGTTTTTCAGCAAGATGAAATAAACTTTCACCCAAGTCTTCCCAAAGGCATTGCTTCGCACAAACACTAACTAAAACACAAAAAATGCAATCATAACAGAAGCATAATTATGCTAAAACTCAAGAACAGAAAGCAAAAAGCAAAAATAAATTTTATTCATTGGGTTGCCTCCCAACAAGCGCTATCGTTTTATGCCTCTTACTAGGCATAAGTTTTATTGAGGCTCACACGAAAGATAAGAATTGAAACACAAAAAGAGCATCATAAAACATGTGAAAAACACACTTAAGTCTAACATACTTCCTATGCATAGGCATCTTATAAGCAAAAAAATTATGAAGGCAAGCAAAAACTAGCATATGCAAGGAAGAACAATGAGGCGATAGCAATCTCAACATGAAGAGAGGTAATTTAGTAACATGGAAAATTCTACAACCATATTTTCCTCTCTCATAATAATTACATGTAGGATCATAAGAAAATTCAACAATATAGCTATCACATAACATATTTTCAACACGATCCACATGCATGCGAAGTTGACACTCTTCCAAAATAGTGGGATTAACATTAACTAAAGTCATGACCTCTCCAAACCCACTTTTATCAAAAATTTCATAAGATTTAACATTCTCCAAGGTAGTGGGATCTAAAGTTGACACTCTTCCAAACCCACTTTCTATATTATTGCAAACACTATTATCAATCTCATATTCATCCGGGGCTTAAATAAATTTTCAAGATCATACGAAGAATCACCCCGATCGTGATCATTGCAACAAGTAGTGGACATAGCAAAACTAGCATCCCCAAGCTTGGGGTTTTGCATACCATTAACATAATTAACAATAATAGAATTTATAATAACATCATTGCAATCATGCTTTTTATTCAAAGATCTATCATGAATCACTTCATAAAGCACTTCATCACAAATTTCAGATTCACGAATCTCAAGCAAAACTTCATAAAGATAATCTAGTGTACTCAAATCACTAGCAATTTGTTCTTGATTATTGGATCTCTTAAAAATATTTGCAAGTTTATGAGGATCCATATCAAGAGATATTTAGCAAGCAAAGATGCAAGCAAATAGAAGACACATGGCACAGAAGCAAAGAAGAGATCTGACGAGAAAACGACGAACAAAAAAAAGAGGGCGAATAAAACGGCAAATTTTTGTGAAGTGGGGGAGAGGAAAACGAGAGGCAAATGGAAAATAATGTAAATTGTGAGGAGATGAGATTTGTGATTAGGAACCTTGTTGATGTTGAAGATCCTCCCTGGCAACGGCGCCATAATTTCCTTTTGATGTCGCTTGAAACTACGTCGGTATTTCCCCAAAGAGAAAGGGATGATGCAGCATAGCGGCGATAGGTATTTCCCTCAGATATGAAACCAAGGTTATCGAACCAGTAGGAGAACCAAACAACACAACGTAAACAGCCCCTGCACACAAATAACAACACCTCACAACCTGACGTGTTAAATGGGTTGTCAATCCCTTTCGGGGTACGGCGCCTCAAGATAGGCAAAAGACGTGAGTAAATTTGTAGTAGATTGATAGATAGAACGCCAAATAAAATAAATAAGAATGAATTGCAGCAAGGTATTTTTGTATTTTTGGTTTAATAGATCTAAAAATAAACGAAGTAGATCGCGAGGAAAATATATGAGAAAGAAGACCCGGGGGCCGTAGGTTTCACCAGTGGCTTCTCTTGAGAAAGATATCAAACAGTGGGTAAACAAATTACTGTTGGGCAATTGATAGAACTTCAAATAATTATGACGATATCCAGGCAATGATCATTACATAGGCATTACGTCCAAGATTAGTAGACCGACTCCTGCCTGCATCTACTACTATTACTTCATACATCGACCGCTATCCAGCATGCATCTAGTGTATTAAGTTCATGGAAAAATGGAGTAATGCAATAAGAACGATGACATGATGTAGACAAGATCCGTTTATCTATTGCATAGATATAGATCCCATCTTTTTATCCTTAGTAGCAACGATACATACATGTCAGTTCCCTTTCTATCACTGGGATCAAGCACCATAAGATCGAACCCACTACCGGGCACCTCTTCCCATTGGAAGATAAATAGATCAAGTTGTCCAAACAAAACCCAAATATCAGAGAAGAAATACGAGGCTACAAGAGATCATGCATATAAGAGATCAAAGAAACTCAAATAACTTTCATGGATATAAAAAGATATATCTGATCATAAACTCGAAGTTCATCGGATCCCAACAAACACACCGCAAAAAGAGTTACATCATATGGATCTCCAAGAGACCATTGTATTGAGAATTCAGTGAGAGAGAGAAAGCCATCTAGCTACTAACTACTGACCGGAAGGTCTACAAAGAACTACTCACACATCATCAGAGAGGCACCAATGGAAGTGGTCAACCCCTCCGTGATGGTGTCTAGATTGGATCTGGTGGTTCTAGACTCTGCGGCGTCTGGATGAATATTTCGTTGACTCCCCTAGGGTTTCTGGAATATTGGTGTATTTATAGAGCAAAGAGGCGGTCCGAGGGGCACCCGAGGTGGGCACAACCCACCAGGGCACGCCTGGGCCTCCTGGCGTGTCCTGGTGGGTTGTCCCCTCCTCGGGACTCCCCACAGGTGCAACCTGGGCCCAACTTCTTCCTTTTCGTCCATAAAAAATCATCGTAAAGTTTCGTAGAATTTGGACTTCATTTGATATTGATTTCCTGCGATGTAAAAAACATGCAGAAAACAACAACTGGCACATGGCACAATGTCAATAGGTTAGTACCAACAAATGATATAAATGACTGTAAAATTATTATAAAACATCCAAGATTGATAATAAAACA
>NC_041391.1:356256773-356268862 GCF_002162155.2 Triticum dicoccoides | reverse complement strand
GAGCAAATTAGTAAAATACTAAAACTTTATGGCACGAAGGAACTGGGCATCAGAGCAACAAGGTGCTCCAGAGTCCGGTTCCCTGACTTTTTTTCCTCCGCATCGGCTCGCCAGTGTAGGGCACCGGTGCCAAATGTAGCAACAATTGTCTTGACACCGGTTTTGGCATACATAGTGGACGGCCTTAGTGCTATTAGTTCTATGTTACTAAATTGTGCATGCACACGCCTGTTAGTATCAATTTGATGTCATCCAAACACTGTCGCTATGCTATTGCAGTTATATTTAGCTTCCACATAAAATGTTCAATTTGTTATTTATAGTACATGACTAAGAACTTGTAGCATTATTGTAGTTCATTATAACTTCTGGAGTTTTAGAATTTTGTTATTGTCTCATTAGCAATTAATTCATTTGCACATTGATCTTTTTGAGGAGATATGTCATAATTAACCTGTTTCTTCATTTTTTCAAAATATTTATTTAGCGATTTTCTATGTTGCTGTAAACCCCTTTTCCCTACAATTGTTACTGATATAGTTTTAAATATTATAGGATGAACAAAAGTGCTCTTACCTGGAGTGGGTTGATCAAGAGTGGCCACGGTCTTCGAAGATGTGCCTAGCAAAGCTCTGGAGGGTGTATGAGGAAGAGAACAAAGCTAGGCTTCGAGAAAGTGTTGTCAACGCTGAAGAATATATCAAGATGTGGGAAAAAGAGGAAAAAGGGAGAATGAGCTCAGTTTTTTTATATTAAACTTTGCTAAGATGGTGTTGGCAAAGGAGGAGGCACTTTCCCATTTGGTCAGTGCAAAACAGGTTCTTATGGAACTAAAAGGAGAGGTGGATAAGATGAGCCTGGATGATCTTGATTAGGGAAATGAATATATTTATCTAATGTTGTTCTTATCAAGGTGAACTAGCTATATGATGTATTATGATGTTTTCAGGTAGCTATTGTACTGAGATGTTAAAATATATCTATGTTCCTGATATGAAATTGGAAAATAGCTGTTCGATATGAAATGTGATTTTGCATAATACCGGAATTATTAATTATAAACTGATAAACCTGCAAAATGGGTCATGGAACTTTGCAAATGGTTCAAGCAGTAAAGGCGGTTGTGATGGATAGCCCAATGCCATACAGTTTTCTTCACCAAATCATGTGTGATGTAGTTGAATAAAAGCAAACGGTTAACCGAGGCAGAGCATGTGTGATCATTACACCTATCGCACATGAGGCTATACATAAAAGTGTGTAGGATGTATATACGAACGGAAACATTTTCCTCGATTGACTGTGTGGGATGTACATACGAACGGAAACATACTTTTTCGATTAACTGTGTGGGATGTACATAAGAATGGACATGTACTACTTGGTTGACTATATGGGATGTACATAAGAACAAAAAGATATTCATTGGATTGACTGTGTGGAATGTACATACAAACAGAAATGTTTGTCTGGGACTGACTGTGTGGGATGTACTTACGACCGGAACCAATTGGGCCTGAATTGTATTTGATCGCTCGCCCGTCGCACACGATGTCATTTTTTCGGTAAAGTTACAAGGCCGTGGAGCTGGGTTGTCATTGTCCGGGAAGCCGGCGCTGGGTTCGTCGGGCGAGGGCCCCATGTGCCAGGGGGCACTGTTCACCGTCTTATCGATCGTCACGGAGTGGCTGGGTCGAGTTGGCTATAGTGGCGCTCCGCTTGGTCGCCGTCTGCTGGCGTCAGTAGTGACGATAGGCGTACTGTAGCCACGCCGGCCTCAGTCTACACGGAAGGAGTTGGTTGGGCACAGTTTCCTCATTCATCTATGAACAGAGACTCGTTCCATCATACGGCTGGGATGGGACGGGCGCTGACCTGTGGCCGGGTGGAGGAATACGCCACGGGGCAGCTAGCTTGTTGGGGAAGTCTTGATGCGCCAGGTATTGTCGGCTTGCATTATCCGGTATGGTCGGGTTTCTGTTTCGGTCGTGTCTAAGAGTTCGGCCGGGTTGGCGGACTTGGCCAGGTCGCGGGACCCGGCCGAGTGTGATCCGGACTGTGGGGGCGATGCTGGCCTTGATGTTTTGAAAAAGGTCCGGGTTCCGTTGCCTGCCCGGGGTTCTTCCCCTCGACAGTAGTCCCCGAAGCTGTAAAGGTCCGCCGTCTTCTAGTGGGTGGGCCTTTGTAGTTTCCCCGCTGAACGGGTGTTTCTCGATGAAGCTTGAGACCGCCAGGTCCAGCAACACCCACTATGTGCACGGGCGGGAACAGAGGAGTCTGTCGAATCTTGAAGCAATCTTTCGGGCTTCATGCGGGCGCCATGTGGCGCTCGGGAATCGAAGGGGCCTGACAATCCATGCGTACGATGTTATGGGGCAACGAATTGGGGCTCGCCATTGTGCGCCCCCGGCCCACGCATGCGGATTTATTGCGGCATCCGCAAGTCAGTTGATATTCTCGAGGTAGTTATGGCGTGTGGTACGTGCGCACTTATTGCGGGGAAGTGGGAGGGGCGCGCGCAAACGATCCCACTTTCCCCATGTTGAGACATGTCTTATAAATTGGGGGCAGGGGGCTGCGTAGATTATTCTCGCTCGCGCTCCCCCATCTCCTTCTTCCTCTGTTCTTGCGACCGTCGTGTGCTGGGACGCTCTGCCGTTCTTCGGGCAGAACTTCTCCGTCAAACTTTTCTCTCTTTCTCCATTCTCCCGCGAACCACTGTTGGCGCTGCCATCGGGCACGTGGATGGGCTCCACCATCACCACCGCGGATATCAAGTATCTGTGTGACACCAAGCGCCTGCCGAGGGAGACGGACATCGCCATGCGGCTGCCGGAGGGCGAGCAGGAGCCGCGGCCGGAAGGGACTGAGCGTGTGGTCTTCTTCACACACTTCAAGCACGGGTTCGTTCTTCCCATGAGCAATTGCTTTCACACTTTTCTGGAGTTCTTCGGGCTCCAACCGCATCATCTTGGCGCGAACGCCATCCTCCAGCTCTCTGGCTTCGTCACCCTGTGCGAGGGGTACCTGGGGGTCGAGCCCTTGATTGACCTCTTGGTGCGCCGAATTCTTCTTGAAGGGATAGGGCCCAACCGCCGGGGAGATGGCTTCTTGTGGGGCCACCGTCATCTCGACGCGGATGTGCGGGGAGCATGAAGGGTGCCCCAGGATGGCACTGGAGGATTCTGCCAAGAAATGGCAGGAGTGCTTCTTCTATGTCCGCAACCTTGGCGTGGACCGGATCAACTTGTCGCCCTTCGTTGACGCACCATCGTAGGAGAGGTGAACTGGACGTACTTCCCCAAGCACCCGTCTCAGGAAGTGCTCAACCTGTGTCGGCGGGTGGTGGAGATGAAGGAGCAGGAGGGTCTCTACGGCACGGATCTCATCGCCGCCTTCATCATGCATCAGGTGTTGCCGCTGCAGCATCGCTCCCACATCATTGGCCTGATGTCAGGCCTGGAGAAACCCACCAGGATGTCGAACTTGCACATGGGGCGGATCAGGTCGCCTGCTGGGTCAACGACATCTCCAAGGCTGGGCTGACAGAGGAGTGGGAGTTCGGGGAGACTCCATACAGCCAGGCGCGCCCGGCTCTGCTGGTGAGGCCTTGGTCTCCGTTTTTTGCCACTGCTCATCTTCTTATCCATCCCGACACGATGAGGAAGCCGCTACTGAATGCCATCCGGCATCCATATGACCAGGCGCTGATGCAGATGGTGTGGGCTAGCTCGAAGGAGGCGGCGGTGTTGCCCGGGGAGCCGGAGGCGGACGACGCTGACGCTGGCGTGAGGCACCATGCAGGTAAGTACTTCATGTTTGGCCTGTTAAGGTGCCGGCTATTGGCGGGGGTGTTGATGAAGACTATCGATGCAGTGGCAGCGAGGGGAGGAGGTGGCGCGGGCGCGACTGGGTCCTCTCACGGGGCGGCGGCGGCGGCTAGCCGGCCGCATGGGAAGGGGGACATGGTGCCTTAGAGTCCGGTAGTGAATCACACGGCAGATCCGATGGGCGGCGCAAAGCCGCCCGCCAAGAAGAGGCGGCGCGGTTCGTAGGCGGCGCCAGAAAGGCCACCGGCTCCGGTGATACCCGGGTGAGTTTCTTCTGCTGAATTTTGCCGAGCAGCCAAGCGGCTTCCCTTGGTTCTTGCTTCTTACTTTGTTGCACTTTAGATGGCTGGTGTGGCTGGCGTGGCTGGCGGTGGAGGCCACGTCCTTCGGTGGCGCTACATTCTGGAAGACCCGGTCCAGCGTCATCGAGCGGGAGGAGGAGGAGGTTAATCCGGACCTCGGCCTGACCCGGGCGACGTCGAGGGCCTGGCCTTGCGGGACCAGAACTGGGCCGTGGCAGAGCTGGAGGTGGAGTCAGCGCAGGTTTGGGCCAGCGCCGCCGCGGCGTGGGCACGAGCCGGCGAGGAGCCGATGTGGCCCGAGATGCCTGCGGGCATGGAGCCAGCGGCGACGGTCTTCATGCCACCGTCGGAGGGGGAGCGCAGCGAGGATAGCCGCACGGAGGTGGTGGACCTCGACCGGGAGGTCTGGAATTCGAGACGACACCCCGCCATGGGGCGACACGGTCGAGCAGGCAGAGGCCGAGTGAGGCGGCGGTGTCACCGTCTTGGAGAAGGCGACACCAGTGGCGCCGGAGGAGGTGCCTTAGGTTCCAACTGGTGGGGCGCTGCAGCAGGCGGCGCTGCAGGTGGCTCTGGCCGTCATGCCAGAGAGGGCGCCGGAGAGGGCGTCGGCCATGGGGGAGGCGGTCAGTGGTGAGTACGCCTGATCTTCAGGTCGGGGAGCCATCGGGCCGCTGGGTCGGAGCTGGCTCAGGCTGGGCCCAATGAGGTCTTCTTCGGGCCCCTGACCCAGGGGGAGGAGGCGATGGCCAACATGGCCAGGGCCTCCGCGGGCGCGCGGAGAGGGTCTAGGCATTCGCCCAGGACGAGACGGATCGAGCGCGGGAGCTGGAGCGTGCCGTGACGGTGAGCTTTTTTCCTTTGCCCTTTGATTTTTCTTCTAGCTACTCTCTTGTGTGGGCGCGCTAGTGCACCCATTGGGTGTAGCCCCCGAGATTCGGGCCAACTACGTAGTAGTTGGGTCGAATCTGAAATTGTATTCTTGTGCTGATTGTCGTATCTTGCAGCACTTGGTATCCCTCCGGGTCGGCGTCATCAACCGGCTCATGGAGAAGAGCCGGCAGCTCAAGGCGCAGGTTGCTGCCAAGGAGGAGGCGCTCCGCGTCTCCGAAGGTAATCTTTTTGCATGCTCTTTTAATGGGGGCGCGCTAGCGCACCCACTGGGTGTAGCCCCCAAGATTCGGGCCAACTACGTAGTAGTTGGGTCGAATCTTAAATAGTCTTTTCTTCTTCTATTTCTGAATATTCGACGTGCAGCCAAGGTGCTGTCCTGGAGAACCTGGCTGTACCAGGCCGACTTCCAGTGCGACCGTGTGATTGCTGATGTCGGCCTGCTCCTGGCCGAGGCGGCCGAGCTGATGGTGCAGGCGGAGGGGGTCCAGTGGGGGCTCGTCAAAGCCGGCCTGCTGCGGGAGCGGCTGGCTAGTGACAAGAGCCGGTTGGAGGCCAAGGTGGACCGCCTCAAGACGGAGGCGGCCAAGGCGGCACAAGCCGAACGGGCCCTTGTTGAAGCTGGCCAGCAACATGATAAGCTAGCCGATGACAAGGGTCGTCTCCAGGCAGATGTGGAGCGGCTGAAGGTGTTGGGGACCCAGTTGGGGGATGCCCACCAGTCGGTGCTCCACCACCGCAAGGAGGACGAGAAGGCGTCCGCGGCCAAGGTCGACGAGCTAAAGGCGGCCCTCGCCAAGGTCGCCGATCTGGAGAAGGCGCTTGAGGAGCGTGACCGTGCCATCACCAGGGAGCGGCCCGGTATGTTGCTTGAGGCGCAACATCTGGATGAGACCTTCGCCAGTAAGTGTTTCTTTTGAATTCTTCCGGGAGGAGAAGCCGGCTTTCTCTTTTTTGTTGTTGATTTGTCTTGCTCTTCTTTTGACAGGGCACTTCCCGGAGATGCACCGTTTGGCGGAGGAGGCTGTCCGCTTCCAGCGGGATCCGCAGGGGGCCGTGGGCTCCGAGACCGACCCGCAGGTCGCCTAGACTTTCCCGGAGATCATGGCCGCCACCGAAGCTCGCTTGCATGTCTTGGGCGAGCAAATAGCACGGTTCTCCCAGGCCGGTGTGGGGATGACGGTAGCCCTCTGTCCTAGCGCCGTTGTGCCGAATAGCTTCTCGCGGCTGGCGCTGTGGTTGGAGGTGGGGCCGGAGTGGCTTCACGCATGGCGGGTTTCTGCCGCTCGGGCTGGTGCTGAGATGGCACTCCGATACATGATGTCCTCACATCCAGATCTGGAGCTGGATCGGCTGATGGGCCAGCGAGCCGGCATGGAGGTCCAGCTGCAGGCGGAGGCCGGGCGTATCACCGCCCGGGCCAACTACATCGCCGGATTCACCATCCATGACGAGTTCCAGCCGGAGCAAACAGATGATGGCGGAGTCATTCCAGTTGACGACTTCGGCCTGCTTCTGAATGACCCGGAGGGCAGTTCCGAGGAGATGGGCGTCTACGAGGAGGACGACGCCGAGGTCGAAGATACCAGTGCCTCGGCGAACCCAGAGGCCACCGAGGGAGAGCCGACAGCTGCACGACCCGGCCCTTGAGATGCCTGAGGCCGAAGCCATCCTATCTTTATCTTTTTGAAAATTTCTGTTAGGTAGCAGGTCCACCCACCCATTGGGGGATTTTGGGTGTATGTAATGAACTTTGGCTTTGGGCCTGTTTAAATTGCAATGTAAATATTTCGTGAGTGTTTGCGCTTTCGCTTCTATTTTTGAGTCATTTTCTTGCTTGCTTCCCTTCTCGGGCCTCCCCCCCCCGCAAGTCGAAAGGTCGGGCTCGGTCTGCGACAAGCGGTTCGGCTGTTGAAAATAGGTGTGCAATACTTAGGCTTTTCAAGCGTTGAGTGCGAGCGAAACACCCACTGGGTCGGTTGGCGAGCAGCCAGTCGCACGGCAAAGTTAAGGTGGTGGGGCCTGGTCGGCCAAACCGGCGGACCTGACTTAGAATTCATAGTGCGCTGGCGCTTCAAACTGTGTCTCTTGTCGGCCAACAGCTGAAGCCGGTTCTGCGGCATAGGGTGAAGTGGAGGGTCCCGGCGACCTAAACACGCCATGATTTGCTAAGGAAGGCGGCAGATGATGGCCAAGCCAGCCAGCCCCCGAGCCCCCGGGTTTGAGCGAGTCAACCCGGTAGTGGGGGGTTTTCAGGAAATTGCACAAGTGCGTGAGACACAATAATTTGGTCAGAAAGCGCAGCCCCCGAGCATCATTTGGGGATCCCATAGTTTTCATGCGGTTACAAAAAGGTAGTGATACATACGTGCACACGCTAACTATAAAACGGGCGGAGGAGCTCTGCATTACACAGCCAGGTTGTCTCTTCACTGACAGTGTCTCTTGTCGGTGTTCTTGGAACGGGGGTCCCCAGACTTGCCTGCCTGCGACCCGCAGCGTGGCTCCACCAGTGGCCCAATCCGGTCCATCTTCATCAACCAACACTCAAGACCCTTGCGAGCGGCCAAGCCTCGCGGGGCGGACGACACAAGGCCTCCTCAGAAGCGGCCTCACCAGGCAGGCTCGCGAGGAGGCGGAGAGATCAAGGCACAGGGTACCTCGCGAGGTCCTCGTGATGCAAGCCATGATGATCAAGGCCAGGCGGGCGCTAGCCCGCATAGTGTCTTCGTTTCCTCTTTGGTGCAAAGGGGGCAAGCGTAGGCGCGGAGTACCGAGGCATCAGGCAAAGGTTTCCATATCGGTGAACGAGACCAGGACCAGTAAGATGGCAGGACGGAGGTCACCATGGAGCCCAAGACGGCGTCACCACCAACGCCTTTGGCTGGCGAAGACCACCTTTAGTCAGGACAGCTTGTACTAGTTGTCCCCTTTCAAAATGGCCATTGTTGGATCCCTTCCCGCTCAATATTTGGGAAGAGGACTAGGGCCTCTATAAATAGGTCTAGCCACCATAGTAGAAGGGGATCCAAACCCAGTTCATCTACACACCACGAAGCACAAGAACACCTCTCCTCGCGAGGCTGTTCTTCCCTTGTACTATTCATCATCAGTCCAAGAGGCAATCCACCACACCACACGCAGGATAGGGTATTACACCACAACGGTGGCTTCAACCTGCATAAATCTTGTGTCTCTATTGTTGTTCATCGAGATAGCTCAGAGATCACGGCGAGGTTGAGGGCATGTTTCGGTAGGGAGAGATCTTCGTGCGCACCCCAGTGTTCGAACCTTAAGGGTTTTGCCAGAACCCGATATCCGACATTTGGCGCGCCAGGTAGGGGTGCGCCGAAATCTCCTCTCCGCTGATCCACGTCTGTCACGCCCAATATGCGACCCTATCCTAAAGGAACTCGAAGGTCCCACCAAGGATAGAAGCGCATATTGGAGACGCTTTTGCAAGGTGGATATCATTACATTGTACCATTACATAAAAGTTGGGGATACATACAAGAGGCATTCAATGCCACATGAATACAACATCATCATACATTAGAGCATCATCCGACTACGGATGAAACACAAACAAAAACTCAAACGACATCCACCCTCCTAGCCCAAGTTGCCGACCTGGAACCTATCCCCTGATCAAACAAGAAGCAGAAGAAGAACTCCAAAACAAGCAAGCATCGCTCTCGCGTCAACATCATCGCATAACCTGCAACTACAAATGTTGTTGTAGTAACCTGTGAGCCACGAGGACTTAGCAATCCCATTACCATGGATATCAAGGCTAGCAAAGCTTAAAGGGTTGGGAAGGGGTAAAGTGGTGAGCTTGCAGCAGTGACTAAGCATAAATGGTGGCTAACGTACGCAAATAAGAGCGAGAAGAGAGCAAACGGAACGGTAGTGAAGCTAGCAATGATCAAAAGTGATCCTGAACTCCTACTTACGTCAAACATAACCCAAAACCGTGTTCACTTCCCGGACTCCGCCGAGAAGAGACCATCACGGGTACACACGCGGTTGATGAGTTTTAATTCGAATCTGGTGTCAAGTTATCTACAAGCGGACATTAACAAATTCCCATCTGCCACATAACCGCGAGCACAGCTCTCGAAAGTTTATACCCTGCAGGGGTGTCCCAACTTAGCCCATCACAAGCTCTCATGGTCAATGAAGGATATTCCTTCTCCCAGGAAGACCCGATCAGTCTCGGAATCCCGGTTTACAAGACATGTCGACAATGGTAAAACAAGACCAGCAAAGCCGCCCGAATGTGCCGACAAATCTTGATAGGAGCTGTGCATATCTCGTTCTCAGGGCACACCGGATGAGCAATCCGTACAACTAAAATCAGACCTCAAGTTTCCCTGAGGTGGCGCTGCAAACGGCTCTAGTTTGGACCAACACTCAGAGGAGCACTGGCCCGGGGGGGGGGTAAATAAAGATGACCCTTGGGCTCCGGAAACCCAAAGGAAAAAGGCTTAGGTAGGCAAATGGTAAAACCAAGGTTGGGCCTTGCTGGAGGAGTTTTATTCAAAGCGAACTGTCAAGGGGGTCCCATAAATCACCCAACCGCGTAAGGAACACAAAATCAAAGAACATAACACCGGTATGACAGAAACTAGGGCGGCAAGAGTGGAACAAAACACTAGGCATAAGGCCGAGCCTTCCAACATTTACCAAGTATATAGGTGCATTAATTAAATAAGAGATATTGTGATATCCCAACATAATCCTGTCCATCATGGGGCAATCTTCAACTTCACCTGCAACTAACAACGCTATAAGAGGGGCTGAGCAGAGCTGTAACATAGCCAATCAATGGTTTGCTAGGAAGGTGAGAAGGTTAGAGGCTGACATGGCAATTTGGGAGGCTTGAAGGGCAAGCGATAGGTAGCGCAGCATAGCGATAGAACGAAGCAACTAGCATAGGAATGATAGTAATGAGATCCAAGGTGACGGTCATCTTGCCTGAAATCCCGCTAGGAAGAAGAACGAGTCCATGAAGAAGATGAAGCCACGAAGATGAACCAAGCGTAGACGAACGAATCCTCACGATCGCAATGAAACAGTAACTAATGAGAAGGAGCACAACCGGAAAGAAGCAAACAAAAAGGTAAACACACAACACGTAAACATGACATGATGCTCCACCAAGTATGATGCATGACAAAGGCTACATGAAGCTACTCATGGCAAGAGACAATGCATACAAGAGCAACACATCAAAGTAAGTTTAAATGAGGCCGGAAACAACATATAGCAATTCCGGTAAGTCTTCATATGCAAATTTCAATATTGGTCCAGATCTGAATAAACCTTATGTTCAAGTTGTTAAACAGAAATTTAAAATGCACAAAGATGATCTACACGATATTCTAGTCAAGTTACATATAAAGTTCATTTAGTTCGGAGGTACGGCCTAGAAGATATGAGCAAAACAAGTTAAGCATGGCATTGCTGCAAAATGCATTCGACATCAAGCAAACACACTCAAGACATAGATGCAACAAGGTAACATGAAGCTACAAGCAAAACTAAGCAAGCTTCATATAGAACACACTCAAAACGGAGCAACGGTTCAACACATACACATGAAACAAGTATAAAGGACAAGCTATCCAAAACAGCAACTAGGCATCTAGCAAGCATCAAAACAATATGCTACAGCACCTCAACATGAACACGGAATACATGGACATGATGTACAGGTAAAGCATGACAGAACATGGACACTGAGCTATCTCCAGAAATCAATTGAACATGCTCAAAAGGACATGGCAAGATTGCAAATAATAACAGTTTCATAGACTTGACAGAAATCACTGAGCATGACAGAAATAACATCAGGTTGCAATGTTTAGAGCTATCAAACAACATGTTACAGCAAGTTATCATGGCAAAATAAAGCATGGCATGCTAATACTAAAGGCAAAGAACACAACTCCCTTACTGAACTAATTCCAAAGATCAACAGAAAAGATGGTAGCATCCATGCAAACATGGCATATGATATGACAGATTCAGAATAATAGTATATGGCAGGAACAACGATAAGTAGGCATGTTGGTTAGCTTGTAAAACTCACCACAGAGAAATACATGGCATGACAAGGTGACCAACAGTAAGATGGCATATTTATGAAGCAAAAAATGGCAATAGCAAGTTCATAGGGTGCATGGATCACTAGCAAAACACATGGCAAAACTGAACTTAATGTTAACAGGCTGACAACCATTATTTAGCAAGTTGAGAGCAAGATTACAACAAGCTACAGCAGGCTAATAATGCAACCAGGGGCATGGATGGATAGATCATGACATGTATAACAAAACACCCTTATTTAACATCTCCAGGTTATGCAAAGAATGACTTGTAGCAGCAGGTTTACATAGCATCATGATATAACAGATTCAGCCTATCAAAACAGTAGCAGCAAGTACCCTACTTTACGAGCTTGATACACCCACCACAAGGCACAATAAAATACATGGATTGCACCACTGTAAAGATGGCATGAAAATGCTCCTAAAACATGTAGAAATCAAGCTCATAGGATGCACACACAAAATGCAACGAAAATGACAAATCAGCAAGTTCTATTAACAGACAGCAGTTAACATCATATAGCACTCTTGCAATGATGATTAGCGCATCAAGATGAACTCAAACAAGCATGGCACAATGTAACAAAATGAAGAGCATCTCATGATGAACATTTAACATATTATATGCATGATTCGGAGCAGCACACATGAAGTTATAGCATGATGAAAATGCCTATATGCTGATGTTTTTAAAGGACGGTGAAAAACCTCACCCCGAGAAACTGGACGGGGATGTACAGTGGGATGGCGCGGTGCGGGTAGGGGCGGCGCTTGGATGGAGGGGCTGGGGTGGACGAGGCCGATCCGAGACGAGGCGGTCCCGGCGGCGAGCTCGGGCTCCGGCGAGCTCGCGGAGCTCTAGCGGCGCGGCGGGGAGGCGAGGGTAAGGCCGGAGAGGGCGGGGCCGGCTGGATCCTGGCGCGGCGGCGGAGAGGAGGTGGAGGCCACGTGGC
>NC_041391.1:356254122-356256417 GCF_002162155.2 Triticum dicoccoides | reverse complement strand
AACCGGCGACGACGAAGGGCGGTGGTCGGCGGCGAGGTTCGCCGATGACGGGGCGGGCCAGTGCGCAAGGTGCGGCGGCGCTGGGCGGCGGCGGGCTCTCGCGGGCCCGCGATGGGCCTGGCGGGCCGCGGTGGTGGCGGGAGCCGGACAGGCGACGTGGCAGGCGGGGATTAGGCGTGGGGCCAGCGGTTGCTGAGGTGGCGGCCTCTCATTGGCTGGGCGACGTGGCTGACGGCGGAGGACACGTCCGGTGGTGGGGTGGACATGTCCGGCAGGCGAGAGGAAGGCTTTGATCTAGGGTTTGGACTGCGAAAAATGGAAGGGGAGGGCATATTTATAGGTAGAGGGAGCTAGGAGTGTCCGAATGGGGTGCGGTTTTCGCCCACATGATCACGATTGAACGGCCAAGAGCATGGAGGGGGTTTGGATGGGCTCATGGGCTATGGTGAAGAAGGGCTGGGCTGCAAAGAGAGAGGGGTTTCGGGCCACACGGTTAACCGTTGGGGCATCAAACGACCTCCAAATGGAACAAAATTTGACGGGCAGTCTACCGGTGATATACCAAGGCCACTCGGCAAATCTCGACCCATTTCGAAAATGTTTTTTTCTGCTCATGAAACAAGGTCTGAGAGGTGCGACGGGCACGTGCGAGTGTGTCTATGCTCAGAACGGACAACGGAGAGAACCGGCGGAACCCGAACGGATGCAAGTTTTGAAAAAACATGCAGATGAAATGCAGATGATGACATGGCAAAATGCAACACACAAGCAAATGACATGGCAACAAAGACGAATAGCTGGAAGACACCTGGCGTATCGGTTCCGGGGCGTTACAACGTCCCATTGCTTCGTCGCATCCATGTCCGGTGACCCGATGACCGGCGCCGACCGCTGGGCCGCCTGGCCAGCTCGGGTCACGCCGCCTGCCCAAGAAGACCTCAACCCCGCGCCCCAGGCAGCCTGCGCACCGCAGAACGCTGCAGGGCACGGGCGACGTGGTCACGCATTGCCCGCCCTTACTCCGCGGCAGGTGCGATCAGCCGCAAGGGCCTCAAGCCACGCCGGGGCCACGGCGCCGCACACTCGACAGGAAAAAGCAAACACGAGGGCCGCGCTCACTGTGGCTCAGGAGCTGCTACGATGCAGGTTGTAGGAGAGGAGCCGAGACGCGTTGCTGGAGCACGCTGCCGAGCTCCTGGATGCCGCGGCCTTGGGGGCACCGCCCTTCTGCTTCCAGCTTCTACCCCGGGCCCCGGTCGGGTCAAGCGACAGGCCCGTCTGCACCCGCGTGCCCTTTGTCACGCCCCAAGGCATTGTCAACACCAGCTCACCAGCGGCACCGGATGCCAGGCTACACCAGCACCACCTCCGATGAATGAGGGCATGCGCGTCGTCGCCTACGGCGCCGGTGGGCCCCTGCCCTACCTTCCTCAAGACGGCGCACTAGGCCAGGCCACATGGAGTGTGGGGCACTACAGCGAAGTCTTCGAGGCGGCGGCCTCGGAGGCTTACGTGCCCCGCATGGTGGATCGGGAGTACGCGCCAGAAGACGACCCCGGCTCGTTCCTCGGGTCAAGCTGGGAGGAAGAAACACCAGAAGCCAAGCCTTTTTAATAGCCTCAAGGAACTCTCACCAACCGCGCTAGCAGCAGCAGCTACCGGGTACCGCTAATTCCTCAGGAGCAAGCTTATGCTAACCATGGGTCACAGGAGGTTCAGGTCACATCAGCGGACGACTGCCCCAGCTCAGCAGCCTCCCTTCCGCCAGGAGGAGCACACTGGGGGCTGTAGGAGAGGGGACGGGAGCCAAGCCCCTCCCCGCGGCGCACGGAGCAAGGCGTCCCCGCGGAGGTAGGCCCTCTGCCCGGGAGGTGCTGCAAAGCCTACCCCCGGCAGAGGACCCGTGGTCGCCGAGGGCGCCGCTGGCGTCCCCTTTGCCCCATTGGCGTTGTCCTTGGTCTCCGGCCGCCTCCATTGGTGGTCGAGGGTGGCGCAAGCCGGGGCCCTTGTCCGGCGATATGAATCAAGGCCCGGTGCCTGTGAAGAAGGCCTAGTGCATGTGAAGCTCGCCACCTGTGACACTCCCACGTAATAATGAGTAGGGATGTACACGCCCCGGAGTCTCCGGAGAGCCGCCCTTGGGCCTCAGGGGCTCCCTCCCACGCCCAGTGGCAGCACTTAGGTCCGCGCTGGTGAGAAGACGTCGAAGATTAGACTAGGCGCCGGACGCGGCCTTTTGCTTTTTGCCTCCCTTTCTGTGGTCGAGCTTCCTTGCTTCGGATTTAAGTTGAAGTT
>NC_041391.1:356208366-356253787 GCF_002162155.2 Triticum dicoccoides | reverse complement strand
CTTTTCTCGTTCATGTGATTTCCTGTGTTCTGTTTTTTGCCCTAAATTGGAGTTCGCACCAGCTGCCTCCCCCTCGCGAGCCCCTCGCGGGCGGGGCCGGGCGAAGCACCCATACGCTGCGCACATGCCATACCACGGCCGGCACTCGCTCTCGCGAGGCCCTCCCGACCGGGTCGACAGGTCCCTCAGGGGATCCTCGGGGGCTCACGACCTCGCGAGCCTATTCAGGACTTGTCCGTAGGGCCCATAGGATCATGGAGGCGCATGTTCAGCATCATTCCTAAAATCATACGAACGGCAGTCTTTTTACATGAGGGGCTTCCCCTCCCAAAATGCTCTTACAACCTTTAGGGCCGCGCCCGAGCTTTTGTATGTAGGATAAACAGCAGAAAAACGCGGGATCAGTCAGACATGTCGCTCACCACATCCTCTTGGTCGCCTCCAGACGCATCGCTGGCGCCGCTGTCGCTGTCACTCGCATCGCCATGACCATCACCAGCGCCACCGTCGCCACCATCGACCACATCGCCGCCATCCGCCGCGACTACCACCCCATCGTCGTTAGAAGCAAAGGCCCCCCTGATGGCCTTGGGAACCAGGGCGATGGCGGCGTCAAAGTAAAAGTTGGGATCGGTGTTCTGAAGATGGCTGAAGACACGGGAGAACGCGCACCCAAGCAGGCAGTGGCTCCTCTCCTTAACAAGCTGGTGGGCTCTCTCGGAGCGGTTCTCCAGGCGCGTCACCACGTCCGTGAAGAAGCGGAGATGACTGGCATAGTTGGTCACGTGGGGATATGGGGCGTTCTCATTACATATGTTGCCCAGGGTTGCGTTGGCCCTATTCCTGAGGTCCTGGAGCATGGGGCCATGCACGTGCTCCAATGTCTGTCGTTGAAGTACTTCCTCTCTGTTCTGCTGCGCGATGGACTCAGTGTCGGCAACCCGCCGTTGAAGAGGAGGCAGCTCGGTGCGGGCGGAGGCCAGCTCGGCCTGCACTAAGACCAGGGCAGTTGCGGCGGCCTCCGCGCGCCGTTCCGCTTCGGTTAGTGTGGACCTGAGGGCAGCAGTCCTGCCTTCGACCTTGGCTTCAACCAGCTTCACCTTCAGATCATATCTGCTCGCAGGGTCCTCACGAGCCTTGTCCACACGGCGGTCGACCTCTTCCTGGATCCGAGACTCGCGTGCGCCAACACCGTCCTCTACTAGGGTAACCTGGCGCTCTCTCGTCTCCAACTGATCAAGATCAAGACTGCGTTCGGCGGCCTCCAGCGTCAGCGCTTCCTCGTGCTTCTGGAGCTCCTCCTCCTCGACAGGTGTCCCCCTCGGTGACGCAAGGGCGGCTTGGCGTAGCTCGACTTGCCGCACCAGGGAAGCACTCCAAGCTTGGAGCTCCCACGCGCGCTTCTGCGCAGCCTCGCGACGACGATCTGCTTCCCGAGCCTCCTCCAAAGCTCGGGAGCAGGCCTCTCGCGAGGTCGCAAGGGACGCCTCGGCCTTCGCATTGTCAAGCTCGCGTTGGTGGCACGCGAGGTTGATGGCCACCTTCAGCTTATGCCGCTCCTCGATCAGCCGCATGGCCTCAGCTTCAAGGCGCGCATCAACATCCGCAATTTCTCCACCAAGCTGACCCATCGCGTCCATCGCCTTCTGGAAGGACTCGAGGCGGACGATGCTTCATTCACGCGCGATCTTGAGCACGCTGCTGATGTCGTCCCCCATCATGGGCGCCGTCGGCGGGGTATGAAGCGGTTCGCCCCCTCGGTAGAGGGCTGGGGGTTGGTGCCCCCATGGTTGTTGGCCAGGCCCCACAAGGGGCCTGGACTAGCGCACGCTCGCCACTTGAAGAAGAGCCCAGGACGGACGCCAACTAGCTGCCATCCACGAACAGAGGAGGAGCCTTGGGCAGGCTGGCCGCGCTCCAGGTGGGGTCGCGACGGAAGGGCGGCAAGGGCACAGGCTCAGGGCACCTTGCAGGCAGGCTTGCTTCTCCGGCCGACCCCGCACCAGGAGCGGCATGCAGGCTTGGGACTCTCAAGGCTATCGATGAAGGCGAGGCCGGGAGAGGTTGCTTCTCAGGAGACTCCGGAGGCTTGACAGGAGGGATCCTGAAGAGTCACAGTCAGGAAGGGAAGCAACAATTGAGGAATTACAAGGATAAGGTACTTACTCGTCTATGGAGAAGTACTTCCTATGCTTCAATGGTCGGATGGTACAACCACTGTAGCCCGAAGACTCCTTCCTCTTGCGGAGCGCGGCAAAGTCTATGAGGAACCGACCTAGGCACTGGACATGGGGACCAGCAAGGGGCGCGTCTGGAGAAGCGCCCAGGCAGTCGACCTCAGGAGCTCCAGCCTCAGGGGCCGCAAGCTGCATCTCCCCCTCGACGACTGTCCCAGGGTGAGCCTCACGGGTTCTGGAGGATGACGCCTCGGGAGCCCTAGGCGGCGTCGGCGCTTCAATACCCGAGCTTCCAGCCTCAAGAGACGCTTACCCCCATGCGACCACTCTCGGGGCAAGCTCGGTGCTGGCGGCGAGGAGGGGAGCCACGACGACAGGATTCTTGCGAGGACCCACAAGGCCAACCGGGCGCAGCCCCCACTCGTCGAAGGAAGGCATATGTCCCGTGAACTCGACCCTGTTCGAGCAAAGATACAAGAGGCTCCCCTCTTGCATATCGCCTGGCGATTTGTTGCCAGTCAAGACCTCCAGCACCGTCCTCAGCGCTTCAGGCGAAATTTCCGACTCCTGAAGCCTCATGCGATCCTGGTCACCGGTCAGGGCCCACATCGGCCGGGAATGGCGCTGGAGAGGAGCAACGCGACACCGTAGGAACTCCTTCACCACCCGGGGCGCGGTCACGCCGAGATCTCTCAACCTCTTCAGTCGGAACCATACAAAGGAAAGGCGAGGGCTCACGAGCCTCTCATGGCCCCAACCGGGGTTCGGGACAGCAGGCAACAACGGAGGCGAGAGCAGGGGGCTGAGCATTCTAACATCCACATACACCCACCGCGTCCGGAACCCAGTCGTGGACGGCGGGAGGTCAAAATCAATCCCCGAGGCGGCCGTCTCTACCACAGCCTGGAAGCTCACGCATCCCGAACACTTCGAGGGGTCAGTCAGGTGCAGCGAGAAGAAGTGGCGCAAGAGGGCGACGGAAGGAGCAATGCCCACCATGGCTTCGCAAACAAAGGTGAAGACGGATAGACGGGCAACAGATTGGGGATCAAGATGCATCATGTGGATCTGATAATGAGAAAGCACTGCGTTGAAGAAGGCGGAGAAAGGGGGAACCAGGCCAGCCCACAGGGCATCGACAAAGAACCGGACCTCAGTGACTGTCCTGTCAATGGAGGCGCAGGACGCAGGCCAAGCAACCGTCTTCCCACACTTGTTGACGCTAGAAGGGAGTGCGGGGCAGACCTTGGCCATGGCCTCCAGGTTGAGCACCAGCGACCGGCCTACGACGGGCTCGATTGTTGGGTGCAGACTGGCTGAGGACAAAGGCTTCTTCCCCTTTTCTGTGCTGGTCGGTGCCATGGCAATGGAGGGGGAAGAGCTCAAGTCAGATTGGGAGCGGAAGCAGGAGCTCAAGGAAGAAGGGGGTAATAGGAAGCACGCTGCCTGCGAGGAGGAAATAACTGTGTAGGGCGTCGTGGATGCCTAGCGGGGCGGCTATTAGGGCAGTGTGGGGAAGCAGAAATGCTCATGTCAAATCAGTTTCCATGCGTCGACCAAGGCCGCAGGCTGTTGGGGCCCACGGCGCTCCGCCCTTGCCCTTTGGCTTCGCCGCTAAGCCAAGTCCGAGCGCGCCTTGGGCCCGGGCGCTACTTTCGGCGTTTTGGGAATGGGGGTCCCCAGACTTGCCTTCCTGCGGCCCATGGCGTGGCTCCACCAGTGGCCCAATACGGCCTGTCTTCATCAACCAACACTCAAGACCCTCGTGAGGGGCCAAGCCTCACGGGGAGGATGACACAAGGCCACCTCAGAAGCGCCCTCACCAGGAGGCTCGCGAGGAGGCGGAGAGATCAAGGCACAGGGTACCTCGCGAGGTCCTCGTGACGCAAGCCATGCAAATCAAGGCCAGGCGGGTGCTAGCCCGTGCAGTGTCCTCGTTTCCTCTTTGGTGCAAAGGGGGCAAGCGCAGGCGCGAAGTACCGAGGCATCAGGCAAAGGTTTCCATATCGGTGCAACGAGACCAAGACCAGCAAGATGGCAGGACGGAGGTCACCATGGAACCCAAGACAGCGTCACCACCGGCGCCTTTGGCAGGCGAAGACCACCTTTAGTCAGGATAGCTTGTACTAGTTGTCCCCTTCAAAATGGCCGTTGTTGGATCCCTTCTCGCTTAATATTTGGGAAGAGGACCAGGGCCTCTATAAATAGGGCTAGCCACCATAGTAGAAGGGGATCCGAACCCAGTTCATCTACACACCACCAAGCACAAGAACACCTCTCCTCGCGAGGCTGTTCTTCCCATGTACTGTTCATCATCAGCCCGAGAGGCAATCCACCACACCACACACAGGAGTAGGGTATTACACCACAACGGTGGCCCGAACCTGTATAAATCTTGTGTCTCTTGTGTTGTTCATCGAGCTAGCTCAGAGATCGTGGCGAGGTTGAGGGCGTGTTTCGGTAGGGAGAGATCTTCGTGCACACCCTAGTGTTCGAACCTTAAGGGTTTTGCCGGAACCCGATATTCGACATCTCTCTTGTGCTTGTTGGGATTGCGGGGATCGATGAGGTAGTACGTGTTGCAGTCGCACAAGACTTTGCTGACGATGAAGGGGCCTTCCCATGGGGAGGACAACATGTGCTAGCCGGCTTGTTGCTGGACGAGTCGGAGGACGAGGTCTCCCTTGCGGAACCTGAGGGGCTTGATTTTCTTGTTGTGGTAGTGCCTTAGGCCTTGCTGATAGATGGCTTAGTGGCTGAGCGCCAAGAGGCATGCTTCTTTGAGTAGGTCGATGTCGTCTTCGCGGGCTTCCTTGGCTTCGGCTTTGGTGTACATCCCAACTCGCGGTGAGCCGAACTCATTGTCGGTCGGGATGACGGCTTCGGCTCCATAGACGAGGAAGAATGGGGTAAACCCGGTCGACCGCTTGGCATTGTGCGGGGACTCCAGAGGATGGTCAGCAACTCGTCGAGCCAACTGCCAGGTGACCGGACGAGCGGCTCCATGAGTCGTGGCTTGATGCCGGATAGAATGAGGCCGTTGGCCCACTCGACCCTCGCTGTTGGACTGCGGAACATCTCCGGAATTCGCCTCGACTTGGCCCACTCCATGGAGGCCAAGTCGAGGTGGATGCCGGAGATGGAGCAATATTGCGTAAGCGCGCCCTTGGCGAAGTTGGTGTCGTTGTCCGTGATGATGTTGTTCGGGACGCCATAGCATACCATGATATTCTTGATGAACTAGACAGATCTTGGCCCATCCAAATTCTTGATTGGTTGTGCTTCGATCCATTTGGTGAACTTGTCCACTGCCACCAGCAAGTGTGTCATGCCACCTCGAGCAGTCTTGAAAGGTCCCACCATATTGAGCCCCCAGACCACGAAGGGCCAAGTGATCAGTATGGTTCATAGGGCTAAAGCAGGCTGGTGGTTGCGCTTGCTAAAGTGCTGGCATCCCTCACATTTGAGGACAAGTGACTCGGCGTCTTGGAGGGCCGTGGGCCAGTAGAAACCATGGCGGAAAGCCTTGGCCACCAAGGACCTCAACGCGGCGTGGTGCCCGCACTCGCCCAGATGTACATCGAGGAGGATCTCTATCCCCTTGTCTTGCTCAACGCAGCGCTGCAAGATGGCCGTTGTGCTGCACTTGACGAGCTCGTTGTTGATGATGCTGTAGGCGGATGCCTGGTGCTGGATCTGCCGGGCTTCGGTCTCATCCATGGGAAGAAACCCTTTCTCCAGGAACTCCGAGATGGGCAGGGCCCACAACAGAGCCGTCACTACGGCGAAGACGGCCACGAGAGCCGGTACCATGGCGGCAGCCCCTAAGCAGGAGGCGGCAGCCCCCGGGTTGGGGACGACGGTGGCCAAGTCGGGCAGGGTAGCCCCCGGGCTGGGCTCAGCAGCCCCCAGGGACGGGTTGAAGTCCACATTTGCCGGGTAGGTCGCGGCAGCCCCCGGGCCGGGTTCAGCAGTCCCCGGGCCATCGCTTGCGGCTGGGTCATCAGGGACGAAGGTGGACTCGGAGTCTGGAGACGGCTTGACGGACGGCTTGTGCAGGTGCTCGAGGGAGACACTGGGCGAGATGGCCTGACAGGATGAGCTGATCTTGGCTAGTGCGTCGGCGGCTTTGTTTTCCGTGCGTAGAACATGAAGGAATTCGTAGCCGGCGAAGTAGCCGGACAGCTGCTGGATGAGGAAATGGTATCTGGCCATGTTGGCGTCGCGAGCGTCCCACTCGCCGGAACACTACTTCACCACCAGGTCCGAGTCGTTGTAGCACAGGATGCGCCAGATGCCGAGTTCCTTGGCGAGCCGGAGGCCATGCACAAGGGCTTCATACTCGACAACATTGTTGGAGGTGGCGAAGTGGATCTGGAGCGCATAGCGAAGCCAGTCGCCCTTTTGGGAGGACAGCACGATGCTGGCTCTCAAGCCAGAGCGCATCTTGGAGCCGTCAAACTGCATGCGCCAGTGCATCGAATCGGGTGGCGGCGGCAGGTACTGGGTCTCGTCAACGAGGAAGTCGACCAGAGCTTGGGACTTGATCGTTTTGCGGGGCTCGTAGAGGATCGTGTGGCCGGCTAGCTCGATCGCCCACTTGGCGACCCGGCCAGAGGCATCCCGGCAACCCATGATATCATCGATGGGGGCCATGCTGACAATGGTCACAACGTGCTCTTGGAAATACTGCTTCAATTTCTTAGCAGTGAAGTACACGCTATAACACATCTTCTGGTAGTGCGGGGAGTTCTTCTTGGAGGCGGAAAGCACCTCGCTCAGGTAGTAGATCGGGCACTGAACAGACCGGATCTTGCCCTTCTCTGGTCGCTCGACCACCATCAGCGTGTTGGCCGACCACAAGGTGGCCGCTATGTATAGCAACAATGGCTCCTTGTCAGTTGGTGTGGCCAGGACGGGCACGGTGGATAGCATGCGCTTGAGGTCCCGGAAAGCTTCATCCGCCTGGTCGTTCCACTCGAACGGCGTCGTCTTCTTCATCAGCTGATACAGGGGCAAGGCCGTCTCGCCCAGCCGGCTGAGAATCCAGCTGACCTAGGCCAAGCAGCCGGTGAACATCTGGACATCGCGTAGCCGGGCCGGCTTGCACATGCGCTTGATGGCCTTGATCTTCTCCGGGTTTGCCTCAATGCCGCGTTCAGAGACAAGGAAGCCGAGTAGCTTTCCAGTCGGTACGCTGAAAACGCACTTCTCTGGGTTGAGCTTGATCTGGTACTTGCGTGGATTGGCAAAGGTTTCCTTCATGCCGTCGAGGAGCATGAGGTGCTTCTTGGTCTTCACCATGATGTCGTCCATGTAGATGTGGATATTGCGGCCGAGTTGCGGCAGCATGCATTTCTGCATGTAGCCCTCGAAGGTGGCGCCGACATTCTTCAAGCCGAACGACATGGTGATGTAGCAATATGCCCCGAAGGGCATGATGAAGGTAGTCTTTAGGGCGTTGGTCAAGTCCAGCTTTATCTGGTGATAGCCGGAGTAAGCATCCAGGAAGGACAGGAGCTCACAGCCGGCGGTGGAGTCGATGACTTGATCGATCTACGGGAGGCCGAATGGGTCCTTGGGGCAGGCCTTGTTTAGGCTAGTGTAGACTGTACACATGCGCCAGGTCTTGTTCTTCTTCAGGACGAGGACTGGGTTGGCCAGCCACTCGGGGTGGAACACTTCCGTGATGAAGCCGGCCGCCAAGAGCTTGGCGACCTCCTCACTAATGGTTCTTCTCTTCTCTTTGGAGAAACGGCGTAGCGGTTGACGGACAGGCTTGGCGTCCTTGTGGAGATGGAGTTTGTGCTCGGCATACTTCCTCTGAATACCCGGCATGTCCTTTGGGGTCCATGCAATGATATCCCAATTCTCACGGAGGAAGTCCACGAGCTCGCCTTCCTATTTGCTATCGAGGCGAGCGCCTATGACGACGTACTTGCTGCAGCTGGGGTCTTCAGGGTTCAACTTGACTTTCTTGGTCTCCTAGGAGGGCTAGAACGAGGCTTCGACGGCTGGGTCCTTGGCCGAAGCCGGCATGGCCGGGGCCTCATTGGCCAGCGCGGTGATCCGGTCAAGCTGGCGTCATTCCTCTGCTATCACCAGTGACTCGCCAGTCTGGCGCCGGCTTGGCGCACTCCAGGGACTTGCGGTAGTCACCAGCAATGGTGATGAGGCCCTCCGGACCCGGAAGTTTCATCTTCAGGTAGGAGTAGTGGGGTACCGCCATGAACTTGGCGAGCGTGGGTCGGCCCAGCAGCGCGTGGTATGCGTTGGACAGGTCCACCACCTCGAACCAGAGCGGCTCGCGTTGGAAGTGGTCGCTGGTGCCAAATAGGACGTAGAGCCAGATCCGGCCGATCACGGAGCAGGAGAGGCCGGGTATGATGCCGTGGAAGATCGTCCGGGTCTGCTATAAGACTTTGGCCTCAAGGCCGAGCTTGGTCATGGTGTCACGGTAGAGGAAGTTGATGCTGCTGCCGCCATCGATGAGGACCCGGGAGAACTTGCATGTGCGCCGGGGCGCGGCGATGGTGGGGTCAAGGACGAAGGCATAGCCACCCGGGTTTGGCATGACGGCCAGGTGGTTCTCTCGGCGCTAGGTGATCGGGCGATCCAATCAATGCATGTAGTCCGGTTTGGCCGAGACGACGGTGTTCACTTCCTGCCGGAGCAGGCGCTCGCTACGCTTGTCGTCACCAAGGCTGGTGAAGGCAATGTATGTCGTGTTCTGGGCGGGCTAGACATCATCGCGGATCGCACCGTTGGCCGGAGACGGAGGTGGAGGCGGAGCAGCCGGCGGCCATACTCTGGGAGCCGGAGCCGGAGGTGGCCGGATGTCGCCCCTCATAATGTGCTTGGTGATGGCGCAGTTCCAGAGCGTGTGCGTGGACTGCCTCGCGCCGCTGTGGTGCTTGCAAGGAGCGTCGAGCATCTCCTCGAAGCTCATGGTGGGCTGCCATGCCGTCTTGCCGGTTTGCCAACGTTTGGTGGCCGGCTCGGCCGCGGGTGCGTGCTCGGTGCCCGCGATGAGGCGGTTGTCGTAGAGCTAGGCCGGCTAGTCGGCTTTGCGCTTGTTGTTCTGCTAGTTGTGCTGCTACTCGCTGTTCTCGCCGGCTGGCTTGGGAGGGGGAACCGGCTTGCCCTTGCCGGCTTCGTCCACTGACACCTGGATCTTCATGGCGGAGTCGACGTTGGCGTACTTGTCCGCCATAACCATGAGTGCGGCCATGGTGGCCGGCTCGGAGCGCAGGAGCTTGTGCTTGAGGAGGGTGCCGTCTCCGCACCCGCTGGACGAAGTACTGGATGGCCTGAAGCTCGTGGACGCCCTTGCAGGTGTTCTGGAACTCGGTCCAGCGTGCAAGGTACTCGCGGCCGGTTTTCGTTGGCCCCTGCACGCACACGGCAAGCTGGCTGGGGCGACTGGGTCGCTTGTAGGTGCCGGTGAAGTTGCGCACGAAGGCCTGCTCGAAGTCGACCCATGCGTTGATGCCGCCAGACGGTAGGATGTTCAACCACCTGCGGGCCGAGCCGTGGAGCATGAGCGGGGCATAGCATATGTCCAGGCGGCGATTGCCGCCCGCGATGCCGATGGCGGTGGTGTAGTCGATGAGCCAGTCCTTCGGCTTGACGGTGCTGTTGTACTTGGGGGTGTCACGGGGAAGCATGATCCCTTTGTGGAAAGGCTCGTCCCGGATTCATGGCCGAAACAAGCTGGCCCAACTGTGTTATTCTCCTCCAGCTCTAAGGAGAGAGCGAGCTGGTCAAGGCGGTAGCGAGCATCGGTGTCGTTGATGTCGTGCGGGCCCAGCTAGCTAGCGACCACACCGCGGGGGCCCGGGTCAGCCGAAGCTGGACGACGCTCGGGTCACGGGGCAGGGTTGTGCTAGCGCTGGTCTTCTGGAGCCGGCTCGTCGACCAAGCCGTCGGAAGTCATCGGAGCGCGGTTGCGCCGTGTCCGAGTGCGGCCGGAATGGGCTTCACCATTGGCAAAGATGCCGTGTTCTGCTAGTCCTCGGGGCCGTTGGCGTGGTGCGACCTGGATTCCGCGGTCTTTTTGAGCTGGTTGAGGCGGTCCTGCTGCGTGTTGGCTGCGTGGAGGTCGCTCACCCGCTTCAGGCAGTCCTTTAGTACCTTGCCCTGGAGCTGGTCCAGACCGGCTGCAGCCGCCTGGGTGGCACACATGTTCTTCACGGGGGTTTCGTAGATGACAGGTATTACGCCGAGGGCACGGCCGATGGCACCACCCCGGGCCTGCACGTCGGCAACTCGGCTCGGCTCGGCGGCGGCAGGCGTGAATCCATAGGTGGCATCGTGCTCCCACTGGGCGGATTCTAGACAGTGATGCGTGGGGGCGAGCGTCCCGGTCAGGTCCAGCAGGCGCTGGCGATCCTGCTCCAGTAGGGCCTGGACCTTGGCGGTGTTGGAGGCGGCCACGTCGATGGTGATGGGGATGCGGAGGCTCTACATCATGGCGAGGTCCAGGTCAGGCGCGCAGGCACGATCCGCTGCGGCCCTGGCTTCGGTGGCCTTCCTCACCGCGCTGGACGAAGAAGAGGCATCGGCGTCGGTGGCGAACACTTTCACCCGAACGCAGAGGTCCATCGCCCCGGTGGAAGCACTGTCACCGAGGGAGATGGGGCAGTCGGTGAATTCAAGCACCCCATTGGGGTACTCGTCGGCCGCGGGCGCATCGGGGATGCACAGTGCGGCGAAGGAGGCGGCGAGCATGTCGATGACGTCGTCCGCCAGCGAGACTGGCTCGTCGGTGTTGGAGGGGAGTCCCGTCTGGAACGTAACTCCGGCCGGGACCTCAAGCTGCCCCACGGTGGGCGCCAACTATCGTGGTGGGCGCACGACAGATGCCAAAGGATGGCTAAAGAGAGGAGGTGGCTCGAGGGCACCGGTGGGCTCTAGAGGCGAGGTCGGCATGAGCAAGCTTGGGACGCAAGAAATAACCAGGTTCGAGGCTCTCCGAAGAGATAACAACCCTAGTCCTGCCGAGGTTGGTTTATATGACATGGTACAGAGTTTCTCTTGGAGTTGTTCGGAGGAAGAAGGAGGACAGGTCAAGGCTTAGTTGTTCCCTCTTCCTTCTTGGTGTGTGTTCTACTGATCGTCTCTCGTTCTCTATCTGCCCTCGTACATGGAGGCCTCCTGGGGGGTTTTATAGGTCAACCCCCAGGGCTACAATGGTAAAATTACAAGGCTCTGGGGCCGGGTTGTCATTGTCCGGGGAGCCGGCGCTGGGACCCGGCGGGCGTCACGGCTCGCCGGGTTCGCCGAGCGAGGGGGCCATGTGCCAGGGGGCACTGTTCGCCGTCTTGTCAAACGTCACAGAGTTGCCGGGTCGAGTCGGCTATAGTGGCACTTCGCCTGGTCGCTGTCTATTGGCATCAGCAGTGACGATAGCATACTGTAGCCATGTCGGCCTCAGTCAGCAGGGTAGGCGTGGCACTGTTGCCACGCCTCTGTCGGTCAGAGGAGTTGGTGGGGCACAGTTGCCTCGCTCATCTCTGAACGGAGACTCGTTCCATCGTACGGCTGGGATGGGACGGGCGCTGACCCGTGGCCGGGTGGAGGAATACGCCACGGGGCAGCTAGCTTGTTGGGGAAGTCTTGATGCGCAGGGCCGGGGAGTCGTTTCAGTCATGTCGAAGAGTTCGGCCGGGTTGGCGGGCTTAACCGGGTCACGGGACCTAGCCGAGCGTGAGCCGTACTGAGGGGCGATGTTGGCCCCGATGTTTTGAAAAAGATCTGGGTTCCGTTGCCTCCCCGGGGTTCATCCCCCTGACAAGAGCTGTGGATTTAATTCGAAATATAGTGGCAGTAAAACTTATGAACGAAATAGATATTAATGATGTTGGAGTAATAGCGCTTCAGAGTCTCTATGAGGATTTAGTCCGCACAGAGGGCTTAGAAGGCGAAGATGAGGATGTGGTTGCCAAGGGGTATATGGCCCCTTTGCAACCAGATGTCATTGTTACTACTGACACTGATCATCTGCGCATAGAGGCGATGAAGGATAAACCAAAAAGAACCTAGAAGATGAAGTTTATCCTACATCAACGGTGCATAGGAGTGTGAGAGTTAAACAAAAGAAAAAAAATTCCATGATGAAATATGAAAGGTATATGCTGGAATAGCAGAGGTCTAGCGGACTTGGCTAAAAGGATATTCCTTAGTGATACACCGGTGGAGCAAAAATTGGATTTCATGGCTTTATTAGAGATGGGTAGAGATAATTTCACTCCTAAGTTTCTCAACACCATTTCAGGGGGGTTGATTTTGATTGGCACTGATTACCTCCAGGGGTGCTATCTGGAAGGATCCTACCTATGGTGAAGTGTGAATCTTTAGCAGTGCTAAATGTGGTTCACAGTGAATTTTCTACCAAATTTCATGTAAGATCAAAAATTGATGGCTTCAGATGGGCTTTGGTGGTCCTATATGGTGCGGCACAGCCAGAGCATAACCCTGACTTCCTCGTAAATTTAGTGAGAATTTGTGGGGATGAAAGGTTGCCCATTATGGTTGGAGAAGATTTCAATGTCATGAGAAGACAAGATGAAAAAAATAATGACAACCTCGATGGAAGGTGGTCATTCATGTTTAATATGATGATTGAAAGTCTCGACTTGAGGGAGATTGACCTCACTGGTAGACAATTCACGTGGGCCAATTCCTTGCCAATTCCTAATTATGAGAAATTGCACAGGGTTCTCACTAGTGTTGAGTGGGAACAAAAATTTCCACTTGTAACAGTTTATGCTCTATAGAGGATCATTTCTAACCAGACCCCAATTCTGGTTTATTTTGGGGAATCAGCCCATGTGGGCAATAGAGATACTTTCTCTTTCGAACTAGGACGGTTCGAGAGGGGGGGCTTTATGGATCTCATTGGGACAGAACGGGCCAGGGAGTCTCATGGGACCTCTCATGTGGAGAGATGGCAAAACAAAATTAGACATTTGCTCCAATTCTTGAGAGGATGTGCCAAAAACCAAAGTGGTATTTATAATGTTGAAAAAGAGAGATTGACACAAATTATGAATGAACTTGATGTGCAAGCGGAATCCACCCTTCTTAATGTGTCTGAGTGAGATATTAAGAATGAGGCCAAGAAGAAGCTACAAGCCCTTATGAGAGAGTAGGAGATGAAAGGGGCGCTTAGAGCAAAGGTTTCTAATATCATCCAAGGAGACGATAATACACAGTTCTTCCACATAATACATTGGTACAACGATGTGCTATACAAATGGGTTTTAACCCCTTTTCATGATAGCATTTTGAACCGTCGCCTAGTGAGTGTGTGCGATACCGGGGGTCCTTCCCACATGATCTAGAAACCGTCGGGGATAGGCCCTCCGGTCACACTCACTCGGCAAAATGAGGTCGTGTGCAATGAATGAGTGATCAAATACAATTATACATACAGTTGTGCTAAAAAAATCAATTATACAGGCCAAATCGTTTCCAGTCGTAAGTACATCCCACACAGTTGGTCACTGCTAAACGTTTCGGTTCGTATGTACATTCCACACGGTCAATCCAAGGAATATGTTTCTGTTAGTATGTACATCCCACCATAGTCAATCCAAGAAGTACGTTTCTCTTTGTATATACATCCCACATAGTCACTCCAAGAAAAACGTTTCCATTCGCTGGTACATCACACACAATTGTCCCCATTAATTCGTTTGTGATAGCATTGCAATTGTAGACGATATTAACAATTTTATCGTTTGTGTTATTGAATGCATCACACACGATGCATAGAAGAAACTGTGTGGCAAAGGTTGTCCATCACACACACTTTTTATGTGGTAAACATTTGCGTAACGTGGGCTAACGCAAACAATTTTCAAGAGGAAGTCGTGTGTGATTGTTCACTGATCCAACACGTTTTATTCCTAGGAACTGTGTGCATTGTTTGAGGTCGTTGCCCACGGTGTTTTCTCAATAACTATTTGCAATAGAAAAACCCAATTAGCAGGCTAATTGTCCTATTATTAACAATCCACTTATTAATCTCATTAACATTTCATATTAAGAACACAATATATTTCATTTTCATATCAAGGAAGTAGGATTTCATAATTGAAATACATCAGAGTACAACATCATATAGCTTCAGCCCTCAACTACCCCATTACACAACGGCACCAACACCAAGTTTCACTTGCAACATCTATAACCTTCTGAAATTAGCATCATAGACTACACATAGATAGATGAATCTTATATGGAAAACTGCTAAAGCGGAAGGCGAATATTGAGATTTCATTGATGTTGAAGGTCTTTGCAACTTTAGGCCAGTGCCTATGGATGATTGACCGTCCATCCTTCATCATCTTCAGGAACACTTCAATATTGAACCGTGGGGTATGAATACCTTCCTCGCCTCCTGACCATACATGTGGTTTGAGAGGTAATCATCAGTGAACTCCTTTGGAAAGGCCTGAAAACAAGGATGTGCATAAATATCTTGTCTAGATTGGAAATGGGGCAAAGGAATAAAAAGCCAAGGTATAATAGTTAGTACCATCATGTACTGAATTGATGTCTTCTTCAATGTGTAGACAAAGATCTTGTTGTTTTTGTCACTAATTTCTTCATCCTAAAAATCTTTCTGAGTTTCTTGACTTGACTCTTATTCATGGACAACTCATTTCCCATATGCAAAATGGGTCAAACAGTGGGTCAAAACCTCTGACAGCAGGACCTACATGTGCAAGACCAAATTGTTAAAAACCTAAATATTAGAATGGTTCCTGCATTGCACAATAATGTGCTATTAGACAAAGGACCATGCATGCGCAAACCTCGATTGTAAACCTCAGTGCTTCCATTGTTTCGCTGGAACACATATAAGGTAGTTAGTGATCAGGTTAAGTGAGGGTTCGCATGCTATCAGTAAAATATGTTGATGAAAAATAAGCACATTGCAGATTCATCAGATTAATGCGAGCCACATGGAAAACCCATTTATCCAAACCAAGCTTGATTAATAACTAGGAAATATACCAATTATATATGTTTCTCATGTATTAAGTGTAGGAAAATTTCATTTATTCCTCCCATGTACAACAATACAAAATTCTACCCACGACAATTGGACATCGCATTGTAGAATTGAACCAAGCAGTTAACTAAACACAACAACAATTGAACCAAACATTAAATAAGCACCACATTGCACAATATAACATACTCCTAATAGAAGATCAGGCAGTTAACCAAACCAAGCATGTTGAACAACTTGGAAATATAGCAATTGTATTTGTTTCTCATGTATTTAGTACAGCCAAATTCGATTTAATTATCACATGGTATACAATAACACAATGCACCCACAACAATTGAACATTGCATTCCAGAATTGAACCAAACAGTTAATTGAACACCACAACAAATGAACCAAACGTTAACTGAGACCACGTTGCACAATATATAACATACTAGAAGATTAGACAGTTAAGCAAGCCAAGCATGCTTGACAACTTTGAAATATAGCAATTGTATTTGTTTCTCATGTATTTTGAATCGATAAATTCGATTTAATCTCACATGGAAGACAATACAAAATTGCACCATGAAGAATTGAACATCACATTTGCAGAAACCAAATAGTTAACTTAACATGACAACTAATTAACCAAACAGTTATAAGTGAGCACCACATTGCATGACACATAGAACATCTACACTAGAGCAATAGATTGCATGGTAAAAGTAGATAGGATAGTTCACTAGAATTTGTTAAGGAAAGGCAGGAGCAGCACATGCAACAGGTAAACCGAGCATGCTTAACCGGTGTAGCTAGCAAACTGAACATAGATCCTTATAGTGAGCTAATAAGACAAGCTACTCCTCATCGTCAGAGATATTGATCATGGTTGGCTCTTTGGACATGGAAGAGGGCAAGGCCTCCACATCGTGGGCACCCTCGTCGTAGTGGTGAGTTGCCTGAGCCGCCCCGGGCACCAACCTGCTGGCTCTCGAGTTGAGGTAAGCATGGGCATGGTGAGAAAACACCTCGTAGTGTTCGTCAAAGGCACCGAGGGTGGCCTCGAGAAAATGCCATGGTCGTTTAAAGAAACCAACCGCGTCGCAGCATCAGCGCGTGAGGCATCGATGGTGGGCTTGATGATGAGGTGCTCTTCCAAGATCTAGAGGTCAGCACGAATAGAAGCCATCGCGACCTCATCCGCGCGTGCGAATGCGATTTACTTCTCCGCTGCTAAATTCTCCTTAAGCTCCTGGCTATACTCCGTGCACCATGGCATAGGGAAGTGCTTATTTGGGGAGGAGTCGGTGATTTGGGTGGAAGGTGTCGCACCGGCGGTCAGGGCATGTGGCATGTGGAAGGAGGATGAGGATGGGGGTCGGGTGTGGATTACCGACCTGGATCAATGAGACCGAGCAGCGTGAAGGATGGTCGCCGGCAAGGAGGCGGCGCTGCAAAGGGAAATGTGGCTTTTGGTAAGGGGGGCGGGGCTGGGAGGTAGATATTTCCATGGAAGCGAAAAATTTGGATCAGTGCAGCGAAAAAACTGGCGCGCAAAGTGACATCAGACACGGTCCCTTATTCAGCACTGTGTATGATATGTGAACATCACAAACGATTCATATAGCATACCCCATGTGTGATGAGTTTGTCGGCGTTCTAGGAACTAGGGTACCCAGACTTGCCTGCCTGCGGCCCATGGCGTGGCTCCATTGACGGCCTGGTACAACCCATCTTCAGCATTGACAAGTCAAGACCCTCGCGAGGGGCCAAGCCTCACGAGGCGGGCGACACCAAGACCTCCTGAAGGAGTGGCCTCCCCAGGCGGCCTCCTGAGGAGCGGAGATTTCTATGCAAGCACTCAGCTCATGAGGCTGAGATAACGCCAACCATGATGACCAAGGCCAGGCGCGCGCCAGCGGGTGCAGAGCGGCAGGTTTCCTTTTCAGTTCTAAGAAGGCAAGCGCAAGCGCGGAGTCCTGAGGAATCAACCAAAGGTTACCGGTTGCATGCAACAAGATCAAAACTGCCAGGACGGCAGGGTGGATGTCATCGCCGAGCCCACTATTACGTCACGACCAGAAGCTTTGCAGGTGAAGACTACCTTTCGCTAGGAAAAGATGTACTACTTGTTCCCCTTTAAAATTGGCCACTATGGGATCCCTTCCCGCCTACATTTTGGGGGAAGAGGACCGAGGACACTATAAGTATAGGCTAGCCACGACCATATAAGGGATCGAACCCCCGGAGGTCGAACCCCTTGAGCTCATTTCCACCCACAGAGCAGACCCCGCGAGGCTGTGCGTCCTTGTACTAGTTCATCCATGGCCCCTGCGAGGCTAACCACCACAAAGTAGGAGTAGGGTTTTACACCGCAAGGTGGCCCGAACCTGGGTAAACTGCTGTGTACATTTCCTTTCTTGTTCATCGAGCTAGGCAGTCAGAGCAACGAGCTGGCTAGCTGGAGAGGTTGAGTTATTCGCACACGCCCTAGAGTTTGAACCTTTCTTGGGTCTGCGGAGCCATGAATCCGACAGAGTTTGAACGTGCAAATTTTGGTTCGAATATCCCTGGTTACAGTGGTCATCATCGTCGTTGCATAATTTGGGTACATAAAGGAGCCTATAGCACACCCACACTTCTTAATTGAGAAAGTACAGCAATTAAATAGTGCTAGCTGACCTAAACATTAACCTAACAAATTAAAGACCTGGGCTCTAAATTAAACAAAGAGTACTACTCTGTCTAATGCTCTTGGATCTCTGTCGCCGCCTCCATGTCCAACTTGCACCCGATGATCTACTGGGGAAGGGGCTGCATGGCATAAATCGCACCATACTTGGCAAGCATATCACCATACGCGTCCACCATCTCTTTGGAAAATGCCGCCATGACTTGGGCGTGGGAGGGCGCGATCTGGGCTTGGACGGTCTCCGTCGTGGCAAGGTATGCGGCGAAGGAACAGACGGCTGCTCGAACGCTCTCGGCGATTGCCAACTCTTTGGCCGTGGGTTGCCTACCATTGTCGGAGAAGCTTCGTTCGATTTGTGCGGTGACTACCATGAGCTGGGCGTGGGTCGCCTCGACGTGGTCATGGGCGGCCTCCATCAGGGCTAAGGCCGCCGCTGCAGAACGGATAGCTGTTGTGCCGCTCTCGCCAGTTGCTATCCCCGAGGTAGATGTTGCTGCTGCCACCTAAGAAGCAACAACGGCCGTCTGGGATAACTTGTCCTCCCGGTCGCAGATTGCGGATGAGCTCACGCAGCTTGTTAGCACACACATGACGGCTACGGCCGCGCTCTCGCCAGGGTGGGCCGCCAAAGTTTCCCTCACGACGCGGGTCCACGTCCCCATCTTTCAGCGATGATGATTGAACAGTGAAATGATATTTGGGGAGCGAGATAGTGTGCTTGACACGCCGGCTGTGGATTTTAGCTGACACACCTTCTCATGTAAGGCATATGCGTACTATACTCCAACGATGCTCCAAGATATTTTGTGTTGCATCTCACATGGTTGGTGATAATAAACTGTGTGCGATCTACTTGATTTTTCATCTTGATTTGAATTACATAATGGGGTCACAGGGGCAAAGGAGAGTGTTTGAATTGCTAGAACTTTTATCTGCAGTGAACATGCAACTATGGGTCTGTCGTCTTATAAATGGAATTATTCAGGCTTTGTTTGGACATTTTTATACATTAACTTGGTTTTCTAGGCATTTCAGTTGCACAATTCAAAATTAAACTACATGCACATGCTCCAGTGCACCAATATGGGTTGTAAATAAATATATGTGTCCATGGGTTGATGATTATGTCCCATGCAAGAAATGGGGATGAATTTCAAACACCACGGCACCGTGGCTCTCCAGTAAACATTGAGGTACTTGCTTTTGTAATTCTAGTAAATCCAAAACTCGTATGAAATAAATGAACCTTGGCATGCTATAATGGAATGCCATCAACATGCTGGGGTAAAAAATATTGTCCCATTTGGGGTAGGTTGTGGAATAAGCTTCTCACAAACCAGACCTTCTCACAAGAACCCTCATGGTTCCGATAGGAAAATGTGTTACCTTTGTGGACAAAATGATATTCGTTGCCTCTTCTTGCTTTCAATTTTTTTTCTGGTGTCAACATAGAACAACAGGAGTGTCGTATTAAATTTTGGAATTTTTTGGGGTTCGTTTGGACATTTTTATATGTTAACTGAGTTTTCTAGGCATTTATGTGCATAATTCAAATTTGAACTACATGCACATGCTCTAGTGCATAAAAATGGATTGAAAAATCAAATGTGTGTCCTTGGTTGCATGCTTAGGTCACATGCAAGAAATGAGAATGAATGCCAAACACCTTGACACTGTTGCTCAGCCGCTAACATTGAGATACATGGTTTTAAAATTCTAGTAAATCGAAAACTCATCTGAAATTCTTGAAACTTGACATGGTATCATGGAACAGCATCAACATGTCGTGGTAAAAAACTTCTCCCATTTGGGGCAGGTTTCAGTATAAACGTCTCACAAACCAGAGCTTCTCACAACAAGTCTGATGGTTTCGATAGGGAACATGCCACCTTTGTGGACGAAATGATATTTGTTGCCTCTTCTTGCTTTCAATTTTTTCTAGTGTCAACATAGAACAACAGGAGTGTTGTGTCAATTTTTGGGATTTTTCGTGGTTCGCTTGGACATTTTTATACATTAACTGAGTTTCCTATGCATTTATGTGCATAATGTAAATTTGAACTACATGCACATGCTCCAGAGCATATAAATGGGTTCAAAATTGAAATGTGTGTACTTGGTTGCATGCTTAGGTCCCATGCAAGAAATGTGAATGAATGCCAAACACCTTGCCACCGTCGTTCGGTAGCTAACATTGATATACATGGTTTTTAAATGCTAGTAAATTGAAAAAGCATGTGAAATTATGAAACATGACATACTATCAAGGAACGGCATCAACATGGTGTGGTAAAAAAATTGTCCCATTTGGGGCAGGTTTGGGTATAAGCTTCTCACATACCAAAGCTTCTATCAACAAGCCTCATGGTTTCGGTAGGGAATGTGCCTCCTTGGTGGATGAAACGATATTCGTTGCCTCTTCCTATTTTCAATTTTTTTTCTAGTGGCAACATAGAGCCACATGAGTGTCGTGTAAAAATTTCCAATTTTGGGGTTCGTTTGGACATTTTTATACATTAACTGAGTTTTTGAGGCATTTTATGTGCATAATTCAAATTTGAACTACATGCACATGCTCCAATGTGGAAAAATGGGTTGAGATCAAATGTGTGTCCTTGGGTGCATGCTTAGGTCCCATGTAAGAAATGGGAATGAATTTCAAACACCGGGGCATTGTAGATTGTCGGCAAAACATTGAGATACTTTGTTTTTAAATTCTAGTGAATCCAAAACTCGTCTGAAATTCATGAAACTTGGCATGCTATCATGGAATGGCACCCGACTTGTTGTGGTATTTTTCTTGTCCATTTTGAGAGAAGGTGCACTCGAATAACAGCCAACAAAGGCATTTTTGAACAAATAGCTGCTATGTTAACATCTTAAACGTTTTGTATAATTTAAATCGTGTGTTTTCTGCTAACCATTCACGTGACGCCTGATGTTTGCTTGAAATACATTGGTATTTCCCCAAAGAGGAAGGGATGATGCAGCACAACAACTATAGATATTTCCCTCAGTGATGAGACCAAGGTTATCAAACCAGTAGGAGAACCATGCAACACAAAGTAAACAACACCTGCACACAAATAACAAATACTCGCAACTCGATGTGTTAAAGGGGTTGTCAATCCCTTTCGGGTAACGGCGCTAGAAAGCACGTTGACGGGAGAAAGTTGTAATAGATTGGATAAATAGATCTCGCGGAAACACAAGATAAAATAAATTACTAAAAAATGCAGCAGGGTATTTTTTCATTTTTGGTTTAATAGATCTGAAAATAAAAGCAAATAAAAATAGCCCGCGCAGGCAAATATATTAAAGAAGAGAACCAGGGGCCGTAGGTTTCACTAGTGGCTTCTCTCGAGAAAAATAGCAAACGGTGGGAAAACAATTGCTGTTGGTCAACTGATAGAACTTCAAATAATCATGACGATATCCAGACAATGATCAGTGTATAGGCATCACATCCAGGATTAGTAGACCAACTCCTGCCTATCCAGCACACCACTATCCAGCATGCATCTAGTGGTTCATGGAAAAACGGAGTAATGCAATAAGAACGATGACCTGATGTAGACAAGATTTGTTCATGTAGAAATATACCCCATCTTGTTTTGCTTAATAGCAACGATACATACGTGTCGTTTCCCCTTCTGTCACTGGGATCAAGCATCGTAAGATCGAACCCATCACAAAGCACCTCTTCCCATTGCAAGATAAATAGATCAATGATACGTCTCCAACGTATCTATAATTTTTTATTGTTCCATGCTATTATGTTACCCGTTTTGGATGTTTATGGGCTTTACTTTATACTTCTATATCATTTTTGGGACTAACCTACTAACCGGAGGCCTAGCCCGAATTGCTGTTTTTTTGCCTATTTCAGTGTTTCGAAGAAAATGAATATCAAACGGAGTCCAAACGGGATGAAACCTTCGGGAGAGATCTTTTTGGAACAAACACAACCCAGGAGACTTGGAGTGGATGTCAAGAAGCAGTCAAGGCGGCCACGAGGGTGCCAGGCGTGCCCTAGGGGGGTGGGCGCGCCCCCACCCTCGTGGGCCCCTCGTGGCTCCACCGACCTACTTCTTCCTCCTATATATATCCACATACCCCGAGAACATCCAGGAGCACCACGAAACCCTATTTCCACCGCCGCAACCTTCTGTATCCGCGAGATCCCATCTTGGAGCCTTCGCGGCGCTCCACCGGAGGGGGAATCAACCATGGAGGGCTTCTACATCAACACCATAGCCTCTCCGATGAGTTGTGAGTAGTTAACCACAGACCTTCGGGTCCATAGTTATTAGCTAGATGGCTTCTTCTCTCTCTTTGATTCTCAATACAAAGTTCTCCTCGATCTTCTTGGAGATCTATTCGATGTAACTCTTTTTGTGGTGTTTATGATCAAGTTTATCTATGAGAAATATTTGAATCTCCTCTGAATTCTTTTATGTATGATTTGTTATCTTTGCAAGTCTCTTCGAATTATCAGTTTGGTTTCGCCTACTTGATTGATCTTTCTTGCAATGGGAGAAGTGCTTAGATTTGGGTTCAATCTTGCGGTGTCCTTTCCCAGTGACAGTAGGGGCAGCCAGGCACATATTGTATTGTTGCCATCGAGGATAAAAAGAAGGTTTTTATATCATATTGCTTGAGTTTATCCCTCTACATCATGTCATCTTGTGTAATGCATTACTCTATTCTTATGAACTTAATACTCTAGATGCATGCTGGATAGCGGTCGATGTGTGGAGTAATAGTAGTAGATGCAGGCAGGAGTCGGTCTACTTGTCGCGGACGTGATGCCTATATACATGATCATGCCTAGATATTCTCATAACTATGCACTTTTCTATCAATTGCTCGACAGTAATTTGTTCACCCACCGTAATACTTATGCTATCTTGAGAGAAGCCACTAGTGAAACCTATGGCCCCTGGGTCTATCTTTTATCATATAAGTTTCCAATCTACTTTATTTTGCAATCTTTTACTTTTCAATCTATATCATAAAAATACCAAATATATTTATCTTATCTTATTATCTCTATCAGATCTCACTTTCGCAAGTGGCCGTGAAGGGATTGACAACCCCTTTATCACGTTGGTTGCGAGGTTCTTGTTTGTCTGTGTAGGTGCGAGGCACTTGTGAGGAGTCTCCTACTGGATTGATACCGTGGTTCTCAAAAACTGAGGGAAATACTTACACTACTTTGCTGCATAACCCTTTCCTCTTCAAGGGAAAACCAACGCAGTGCTCAAGAGGTAGCAAGAAGGATTTCTAGCACCGTTGCCGGGGATGTCTTCACTCAAGTCAAGACATACCAAGTATGGATCACAAACTCATCTCCCTCGCATTATATTATTTGCCATTCGCCCTCTTTTTTCCGTTCGCCTCCTCTCTTTCGCTTGCCTTTTTATGTGCTTGTGTGTTGGATTGTTTGTCATGATGGCTCAAGATAATACTAAATTGTGTGACTTTTCCAATACCAATAATGATGATTTCCTTAGCACTCCGATTGCTCCTCTTAATGATGCTAAATCTTGTGAAATCAATGCTGATTGTTGAATCTTGTTATGAAAGATCAATTCTCCGGCCTTCCTAGTGAAGATGCTGTTACTCACCTAAACAACTTTGTTGACTTGTGTGATATGCAAAAGAAGAAAGACATGGATAATGATATTGTTAAATTGAAGTTATTTCCGTTTGCACTTAGAGATCGTGCTAAAACTTGGTTTTCATCTTTGCCTAAAAATAGTATTGATTCTTGGCATAAGTCCAAAGATGCTTTTATCTCTAAGTATTTTCCTCCCGCTAAGATCATCTCTCTTAGAAATGATATTATGAATTTTAAGCAACTAGATCATGATCATATTGCCCAATCTTGGGAGAGGATGAAATTAATGATCCGCAATTGCCCTACTCATGGTTTGAATTTATGGATGATCATACAAAAATTTTATGCCGGATTGAATTTTTCTTCTAGAAATCTTTTAGATTCGGCCGCGGGAGGCACTTTTATGGAAATCACTTTATGAGAAGCTACTAAGGTCCTAGATAATATTATGGTTAATTATTCTCAATGGCACACCAAAAGATCTATTAGTAAAAAAGTTCATGCGATAGAAGAGATTAATGTTTTGAGTGGAAATATGGATGAAGTTATGAAATTTTTTGCTAATAAGAGTGCTCCTATTGATCCCAATGATATGCCTTTGTATACTTTGATTGAGAATAATAATAAATCTATGGAAGTGAATTTTGTTGGTAGGAATAATTTTGGTAACAACGCGTATAGAGGAAACTTTAATCCTAGGCCGTTTCCTAGTAATTCCTCTAATAATTATGGGAATTCCTAGAACAACTCTTATGGAAATTTTAATAAGATTCCCTATGATTTTGAGAATAATGTTAAAGAATTTATAATCTCTCAAAAGAATTTCAATGCTTTGCATGAAGAAAAATTGCTTAAAGTTGATGAATTGGCTAGGAACGTTGATAGAATTTCTCTTGATGTTGATTCTTTGAAACTTAGATATATTCCACCTAAGCATGATATCAATCTCTCAAAGCCATGAGAATTTCCATTGATGAGTGCAAAGAAAGAACCGCTAGGATGCGTGCTAAGAAAGATTGCTTTGTAAAAGCATGTTCTTCTAGTTTCCATGAAAATAATGATGAAGATCTAAAAGTGATTCATGTGTCCCCTATTAAATCTTTGTTTTGCAATATGAATCTTGATAATGATGGGACTGGAGATGAGTCAACTTTAGTTAAAAGGCGTCCCAATGATTCGGAGTTCTTAGATCTTGATGCTTAATTTGGTAAAAGTGGGATTGGAGAGGTCAAAACTTTACAAAGCATTGAACCCACTATATTGGATTACAAGGAATTTAATTATGATAATTATTCTTTAGTAGATTGTATTTCCTTGTTGCAATCCGTGTTGAATTTTCCTCATGCTTATAGTCAAAATAAAGCTGTTACCAAACATATCGTTGATGCTTTGATACAATCTTATGAGGAAAAACTTGAATTAGAAGTTTCTATCCCTAGAAAACATTATGATGAGTGGGAACCTACTATTAAAATTAAAATTGCAGATCATGAATTCTATACTTTGTGTGATTCGGGTGCTAGTGTTTCCACGATTCCAAAAACTTTATGTGATGTGCTAGGTGTCCGTAATTTTGATGATTGCTCTTTAAACTTGCACCTTGTGGCTTCCACTATTAAGAAACCTATGGGAAGGATTAATGATGTCCTTATTGTTGCAAATAGGAATTATGTTCCCTTAGATTTTACCGTTCTTGATATAGATTGCAATCTTTCATATCCTATTATTCTTGGTAGACCTTTCCTTAGAACGATTGGTGCAATTATTGATATGAAGGAAGGAAATATTAGATTCCAATTTCCATTAAGGAAAGGCATGGAACACTTTCCTAGAAATAAAATCAAATTACCTTATGAATCTATTATGCGAGCCACTTATGAATTGAATACCAAAGATGGCAATACTTAGATCTATTCTCGCTTTTATGCCTAGCTAGGGGCGTTAAACGATAGCGCTTGTTGGGAGGCAACCCAATTTTATTGTTTGTTCCTTGCTTGTTGCTTCTGTTTAGTAATAAATAATTCATCTAGCTTCTGTTTAGATGTGGTTTTATGTTTTAATTAGTGTTTGTCCCAAGTAGAACCTATAGGATCATCTTGGGTGATAGTTAATTTGATTCTGCTGAAAAACAGAAACTTTTGCATGCACGAGAATAATTTTAATAAATCACAGAAACGAGCTTTTGAGTTGATTATTTTTGCAGTAGATCAATAGACAAATTTCCTAGGACGTCGTATTTTGGTAGGATTTGTAGAGTTCCAGAAGTATTCAAAAGTTACAGTTTGCTACAGACTGTTCTATTTTTGACAGATTCTATTTTTCGTGTGTTGTTTGCTTATTTTGATGAATCTATGGCTAGTATCGGGGGGTATGAACCATAGAGAAGTCGGAATACAGTAGGTTTAACACCAATATAAATAAAGAATGAGTTTATTACAGTAAATTAAGTGGTGGTTTCTCTTTATTGCACTAACAAAGCTTATGAGATTTCCTGTTGAGTTTTGTGTTGTGAAGTTTTCAAGTTTTAGATAAAGATTTGATGGACTATGGAATAAGGAGTGGCAAGAGCCTAAGATTGGGGATGCCCATGGCACCCCAAGATAATCCAAGGACAACCAAAAGCCTAAGCTTGGGGATGCCCCGGAAGTCATCCCCTCTTTCGTCTTCGTCTATCGGTAACTTTACTTGGAGCTATGTTTTTAATCACCTCATGATATGTGTTTTGCTTGGAGCGTCTTGTATGATATGAGTCTTTGATTTTTAGTTTACTACAATCATCCTTGCTGTACACACCTTTTGGTAGAGACACACATGATTCAGAATTTAGTAGAATACTCTATGTGCTTCACTTATATCTTTTGAGCTAGACAATTTTGCTCTAGTACTTCACTTATATCTTTCTAGAGCATGGCGGTGGCTTAATTTTGTAGAAATTATTGATATCTCATGCTTCACTTATATTATTTTGAGAGTCATTTAGAACAGCATGGTATTTGTTATGGTTATAAAATTGGTCCTAGAATGATGGGCATCCTAGTTGGGTATAATAAAAACTATCATAGAAAGTGAATTGGATGCTATGATCAATTTGATGCTTGACAATTGTTTTGAGATATGAGGATGGTAGAGTCATGCTAGTTGGGTAATTATGAATTTAAGGAATACTTGTGTTAAAGTTTGTGATTCCCGTAGCATGCACATATGGTGAACCGTTATGTGATGAAGTTGGAGCATGATGTATTTATTGATTGTCTTCCTTATGTGTGGAGGTCGGGATCGCGCGATGGTTAACTCCTGCCAACCCTTCACCTAGGAGCATGCGTGTAATACTTTGTTTTGATTACTTGTAGATTTTTGCAATAAGTATATGAGTTCTTTATGACTAATGTTGAGTCCATGGAATATACGCACTCTCACCCTTCCACCATTGCTAGCCTCTCTTGTGCCGCACAACTTTCGCCGGTACCATACACCCACCATATACCTCCTCAAAACAGCCACCATACCTACCTATTATGGCATTTCCATAGCCATTCCGAGATATATTGCCATGCAACTTTCCATTGTTCCGTTAATTATGACACGCTCCATCATTGTCATATTGCTTTTGCATGATCATGTAGTTGACATTGTATTTGTGGCTAAGCCACCTTGATAATTCTTTCATACATTTCACTCTTGATTCATTGCATATCCTGGTACATGGCCGGAGGCATTCATATAGAGTCATATTTTGTTCTAAGTATCGAGTTGTAATTCTTGAGTTGTAAGTAAATAAAAGTGTGATGATCTTCATCATTAGAGCATTGTCCCAAGTGAGGAAAGGATGATGGAGACTATGATTCCCCCACAAGTCAGGATGAGACTCTGGACTTTAAAAAAAGAAGAGAAAGGCCAAATAAAAAAATGAGAAAGGCCAAATAAAAAAATGAGAGAAAAAGAGAGAAGGGACAATGTTACTATCCTTTTACCACACTTGTGCTTCAAAGTAGCACCATGATCTTCATGATAAAGAGTCTCCTATGTTGTCACTTTCATACTAGTGGGAATTTTTCATTATAGAACTTGGCTTGTATATTCCAATGATTGGCTTCCTCAAAATGCCCTAGGTCTTCGTGAGCAAGCAAGTTGGATGCACACCCACTTAGTTTCTTTCTGAGCTTTCATACACTTATAGCTCTAGTGCATCCGTTGCATGGCAATCCCTACTCACTCACATTGATATCTACTAATGGGCATCTCCATAGCCCGTTGATACTCCTAGTTGATATGAGACTATCTTCTCTCTTTTTGTCTTCTCCACAACCACCATTCCATTCCACATATAGTGCTATGTCCATGGCTCACGCTCATGTATTGCGTGAAGATTGAAAAAGTTTGAACATACTAAAGTATGAAACAATTGCTTGGCGGAAACCGGGGTTGTGCATGATTAAATATTTTGTGTGATGAAGATAGAGCATAGACAGACTATATGATTTTGTAGGGATAACTTTCTTTGGCCATGTTATTTTGAGAAGACATGATTACTTTGTTAGTATGCTTGAAGTACTACAATTTTTATGTCAATATGAACTTTTATCTTGAATCATTTGGATCTGCATTCATGCCACAATAAAGAAAATTACATCGAAAATATGCTAGATAGCATTCGACATCAAAAATTCTGTTTTTATCATTTACCTACTCAAGGACGAGCAGGAATTAAGCTTGGGGATGCTCTATACGTCTCCAATGTATCTATAATTTTTTATTGTTCCATGCTACTATGTTACTCGTTTTGGACGTTTATGGTCTTTACTTTATACTTCTATATCATATTGGGGACTAACCTACTAACCAGAGGCCCAGCCCGAATTGCTGTTTTTTTGCCTATTTCAGTGTTTCGAAGAGAAGGAATATCAAACAGAGTCCAAATGGGATGAAACCTTCGGGAGAGATCATTTTGGAACAAACCCAACCAAGGAGACTAGGAGTGGACATCAAGAAGCAGTTGAGGCGGCCACGAGGGTGCCAGGCACGCCCTAGGGGGGTGGGCACGCCTCGACCCTTGTGGGCCCCTCGTGGCTCCACCGACCTACTTCTTCCTCCTATATATATACACGTACCCTGAGAACATCTAGGAGCACCACGAAACCCTATTTCCACCACCACAACCTTATGTATCCGCGAGATCCCATCTTGGAGCCTTTCTCGGCGCTCCGCCGGAGGGGGAATCAACCACGAAGGTATTCTACATCAACACCATAGCCTCTCCGATGAGTTGTGACTAGTTTAACACAAACCTTTGGGTCCATAGTTATTATCTAGATGACTTCTTCTCTCTCTTTGATTCTCAATACAAAGTTCTCCTCGATCTTCTTGGAGATCTATTCGATGTAACTCTTTTTGCGATGTGTTTGTCGAGATCCGATGAATTGTGGGTTTATGATCAAGTTTATCTATGAGAAATATTTGAATCTGCTCTGAATTCTTTTATGTATGATTTGTTATCTTTGCAAGTCTCTTCGAATTATCAGTTTGGTTTGGCCTACTAGATTGATCTTTTTTGCAATGGGAGAAGTGCTTAGCTTTGGGTTCAATCTTGCAGTGTCCTTTCCCAGTGACAATAGGGGCAGCAAGGCACGTATTGTATTGTTGCCATCGAGGATAAAAAGATGGGGTTTATATCATATTTCTTGAGTTTATCCCTCTACATCATGTCATCTTGCTTAATGTGTTACTCTGTTCTTATGAACTTAATACTCTAGATGCATGCTGGATAGTGGTCGATGTGTGGAGTAATAGTAGTAGATGCAGGCAGGAGTCGGTCTACTTGTCATGGACGTGATGCCTATATACATGATCATGCCTACATATTATCATAACTATGCACTTTTCTATCAATGGGTCGACAGTAATTTGTTCACCCACCGTAATACTTATGCTATCTTGAGAGAAGCAACTAGTGAAACCTATGGCCCCCGGGTCTATCTTTTATCATATAAGTTTCCAATCTACTTTATTTTGTGATCTTTTACTTTTAAATATATATCATAAAAACACCAAAAATATTTATCTTATCTTATTATCTCTATCTGATCTCACTTTCACAAGTGGTCGTGAAGGGATTGACAAACCCTTTGTCGCGTTGGTTACGAGGTTCTTGTTTGTTTGTTTAGGTGCGAGGGACTTGTGAGGAGCCTCCTACTGGATTGATATCTTGGTTCTCAAAAACTGAGGGAAATACTTACGCTACTTTGCTGCATCACCCTTTCCTCTTCAAGGGAAAACCAATGTAGTGCTCAAGAGGTAGCAATCAAGTTGGCCAAAAAAAACCAAATATCAGAGAAGAAATACGAGGCTATAATCAATCATCCATATAAGAGATCAAAGAAGACTCAAATAACTTTCATGGATAAAAACATAGATCTGATTAGAAACTCAAAGTTCATTGGATCCCAACAAACACACCGCAAAAAGACTTACATCATATGGATATCCAAGAGACCATTGTATTGAGAATCAAGGGGGAGAGAGGAAGCCATCTAGATACTAACTACGGACCTGTAGGTCTACAAAGAACTACTCACGCATCATCAGAGAGGCACCAATGGACATGATGAACCCCTCTGTGATGGTGTCTAGATTGGATCTGGTGTTTCTAGAACTTGCGGCGTCTCGAATTGATTTTCATCGACTCCCCTAGAGTTTCTGGAATATTGGGGTATTTATAAAGCCAAGAGGCGGTGCAGGAGGCCACCGAGGTGGGCATAACCCACCTGGGCGCGCTTGGGCCCCTAGTTGCGCCATGGTGGGTTGTGCCCCCTCGGGGCACCCCTCTGGTACTTCTTTGGCCCAACTTGTGTCTTCTGGTCCAGAAAAAATCCACAAAAAGTTCCGCTGCATTTGGACTCCGTTTGGTATTGATTTCCTGCGATGTAAAAAACAAGCAGAAAACAACAACTGGCACTGGGCACTATCAATAAGTTAGTACCAAAAAATGATATAAAATGATTGTAAAACATCCAAGTATGATAATATAATTAACAACATGGAACAGTCAAAAATTGTAGATACGTTGGAGACGTATCAACGCCACGCGTCACTCTTTTAGTGGCTAGGTGGTGCCGTGCGGATAGCTGCTTGACTGAACGGGAGGCATGCGAGCGCAGTCCGCTGTGCAGGCTGACCGAGAGGCATGCAAGTTGTCCTCCAATGCGCAGGCTCATCGGGAAGCGTGCGAGCTGTATGTTGTGCATGCTCTCTAGGAGCGAGCCCTTTGACTTCTATGGACGCCCGCCTTGCTCGCATCCTCTTCAATAATGGCACCCGAGCTGCTTAATAATACGAGCGGCCTTACTGTTCGCCTCCCATTCCCCTCCCACGGACCTTCACCAACACCATGGTTTTGGTGCAACAAACCCCAGGTGTGTCTCCCTGACTATACACAGGCATAAGAGCAAGGTTACAACATCCAAGACAAGATGAAGCGAAAGAAATAGCTCTTCAAGAAATCTAAGAGCAGATCAAGAATATCAAGTCAAGCTGAAAGAACAAGACACCACTAAGGAAAACCTCCCTTGTCGGGAAGGTGAGCCTGGCGAGGTCAAATCTACCCCAAGGACAAAACCTCAAGACTGCCCGGCATGCTTGCCGGGGATGCCAAGGGCGGCCTACCCCGCCAAGGTTCCACCGCTCCACCTCACAATGATGCAAGTCATCAATCGGTGTGGTGTCAAGCCCCCAAGTGACTAAGTGGTTGCTATTTGACACATGGCCGACACTTCTGAAGGATATCACTTCCAAATGACACCCATGCAGAGACGTGTCAAGCAGACAGACGAGAAGGTGGACAAACGGGTCGGCAAGCCTTGTCGGACATGCCATGATGTGACACTAAGCGGCGCATTTAATGCGCTCTACTCTGTCTGCAAAGTTAGGTATGATAGCACTATTTGCTATCTAATCAGTACCCAATGATTGATTTGCCATTGTGATGACCCCTTGATCTATAAAAGGAGGGCCATGGCAACCTTAGAAAGGATTCAGACCCTTGTACACTCATACACGCATAGCTGCTCTTGCCCCGAGGTAACCCTGCTGGGCTAGAGCACTAGGTCTCCACCATGGTCCACTCATCAATCCACCAAAGCAGGAGTATGGTTTTACGCCTTGCGGCGACCCAAACCTCACTAAACTGCCTATGTGATCACTGTCATGCTACCCCTGCACCCTCCGCTCTTTTTGCAATGTGCTCTTCCCCCTTGCCGAAGCACACGGGGCCGATGGTCCCATAGGTGGCCGTGGTTTCCCATGACACATGGCGCAGAAGGATCATCTACCACTAGTCTTCCAGTTTGGTGAAGTCAACTCCGAGCCGGACGAGATAGAAAATGAGCAATGGGCCTCATGGACATGGCCCTGAATGATTTGGCCGTGGCGGTTGCTGCCCCGCGCTCGTCCCAGCTCCCATGCCCGCGCCCGTGCTAGCGACCATCCGTGTAACATTGACGGGCTGGTCACCGAGCACTATCAGAGAGATGGAAGTCATGGGCATCATCGAGGTCTCCGCGGACAGGCGCGAGCTCATGTACATGCCAGCGCCAGCGCCCGTGCCCGTGCACGCGTCCCCCTCAGCGGCATGGGACGCCGTCGTCGATCACTGATACGTCTCCAACGTATCTATAATTTATGAAGCATTCATGCTATTTTATTATCTGTTTTGAATGATTATGGGCTTTATTATACACTTTTATATTACTTTTGGGACTAACCTATTAACCAGATGCCCAGCCCATATTGCTGTTTTATTGCTCATTTCAGTATTTCGAAGAAAGGGAATATCAAACGGAGTCCGAACGGAATGAAACCTTCGGCAGCGTGATTTTTGGAACGAACATGATCCGGGAGACTTGGAGTACAAGCCAGTGAAGCTTCGAGGAGGCCAGGAGATAGGAGGGCGCACCAACCCCCCTGGGCGTGCCCCCTGTCTCGTGGGCCCCTCGTGGATCCCCCGACCGACTTCTTTTGCCTATATATTCCCATGTGTCCTAAAACCATCGAAGAGGAAGATAGATCGGGAGTTCTGCCGCCGCAGGCCTCTGTAGCCACCAAAACCTCTCGGGAGCCCGTTCCGGCACCCTGCCGGAGGGGGGATCCCTCATCGGTGGCCATCTTCATCATCTCGGCGCTCTCCATGACGAGGAGGGAGTAGTTCACCCTCGGGGTTGAGGGTATGTACCAGTAGCTATGTGTTTGATCTCTCTCTCGTGTTCTCTCTATGGCACAATCTTGATGTATCGCGAGCTTTGCTATTATAGTTGGATCTTATGATGATTTCCCCCCTCTATTCTCTTGTGATGAATTGAGTTTTCCCTTTGAATTTATCTTGTTGGATTGAGTCTTTAAGGATTTGAGAACACTTGATGTATGTCTTGTCGTGCTTACCTGTGGTGACAATGGGATATCAAGTGATCCACTTGATGTATGTTTTGGTGATCAACATGCGGGTTCTGCCCATGAACCTATGCATAAGGGTTGGCACACGTTTTCGTCTTGACTCTCCGGTAGAAACTTTGGGGCACTCTTTGAAGTACTTTGTGTTGGTTGAATAGATGAATCTGAGATTGTGTGATGCATATCGTATAATCATGCCCACGGATACTTGAGGTGACAATGGAGTATCTAGGTGACTTTAGGGTTTTGGTTGATTTGTGTATTAAGGTGTTATTCTAGTATGAACTCTATGATAGATTGAACAGAAAGAATAGCTTCATGTTATTTTACTACGGACTCTTGAATAGATAGAACAGAAAGGATAACTTTGAGGTGGTTTCGTACCCTACCATAATCTCTTGGTTTGTTCTCTGCTATTAGTGTCTTTGGAGTGACTCTTTGTTGCATGTTGAGGGATTCTTATATGATCCAATTATGTTATTATTGTTGAGATAACTTGCACTAGTGAAAGTATGCACCCTAGGCCTTGTTTCCTACCATTGCAATACCGTTTACGCTCACTTTTATCATTAGTTACCTTGCTGTTTTTTATATCTTCAGATTACAAAAACCTATATCTACTATCCATATTGCACTTGTATCACCATCTCTTCGCCGAACTAGTGCACCTATACAATTTACCATTGCATTGGGTGTGTTGGGGACACAAGAGACTCTTTGTTATTTGGTTGCAAGGTTGTTTGAGAGAGACCATCTTCATCCTATGCCTCCCACGGATTGATAAACCTTAAGTCATCCACTTGAGGGAAATTTGCTACTGTCCTACAAACCTCTGCACTTGGAGGGCCAACAACTCTACAAGAAGAAGGTTGCGTAGTAGACATCAACCACTACCTCACAGCGCCGTGAGTTGCCGTCCTCTCGCTCCCCACCCATCAACACGGGTAACGACATGATGTTTGATTTACAAGTGAAGAACATTCTGTGTGCCTTGAAGACTTCAACAACGGTGTCCCAGATGACGACAACAACAATGCCAGCATGACATGCCACCTTCGCCACCATCAGATTTAGTTTTTTTGGCTTTAATACTATATCTCGATCATATGAATATAAATTCGCAGTGTGACAGAATGAAAGATATGGTTTGAACGAACTTGCATTTTTCTCTCTAAATGTACAAACTTATCAACCGATTTTCTTTAAAAAAACATCAATGGTTTTTAAATGTAAAACACTCATCGCAAACGTTTTAGATAGAACACTCGTATGCAAACCGACAGCTACCCCAGGTAGCCAAGTGAAAATGTGCCGAGGAGGATTTGTGCACCTCTTGATCACAAACATTTTAGATAGAGCACCCGTATGCAAACCGACAGCTTCCCCAGTAAGACAAGGGAAAATGTGCCGAGCAAGATTTGTGCAGCTTCTCATCGCAAATGTTTTAGATAGAACACCCATATGCAAAATTGAGAGCTATGGTCTTCCCAAGTAAGCCAAGGGAAAATTCACCATTCAGGATTTGTGCATTTCTTCAATGCAAACGGTTTAGATTGAATACGTATGCAAAGCAAGACTTCGCCGCTAAGCAAAGAGAAAATTTGGCATACATGATTTGTACATCCCTTCAACGCAAATGGTTTTTTCGGATGATCCGTGTGCAACCACATACATACAATTTGACAGATTTGCATCCGCCATATTGGGTATATTGCCATTTGTCAACCTAGAATGATTGGCACTTGTTGATCTAGTAACACTACCCTTTGTCAACCTTGTAACCATGCCATTTGTCAAAATACCCTGCCATTTGTTGATCTATTTTTAGCTGCATATTTTTAGCTGCAGTTGTTCAGTTGTTCAGTTATAGATGTAGTACAAAGCCCATCCGTAGTACTAGCTAATTTTAAGTACATAGTACAGTTCAACCACATCTATAACTGAACAAAATAGCCCATAAATACTAATACTACGGAGGGGCTTTGTACTACTTCTGGCAGCCTCTCCTCTACCGAGCGCACTCAGTAAGAGGCAGAGCAGGAGGAGCCTACCGACAAGCTGGACAAATGCAATACGGTGGCTCCTCCTATTGTACCTTCAGCGCCGCTCACCTTGAACGCCCTCTGCCGCTCCAGACGACACCTCTCGAAGCGGCGAGACTCCTCGTAGATCTCCTGATTCTTCTCCTCTATGGTGGCGTGTGTTGCAGCCATGGCAGCTGTAAGGCTCTTTGCGTGCTCGACGAGGCACTCCTCCTCCTCCCGTGGGAACTCAATGTGGCGCGCAAGGTCACTGATGCACGTGCAGGCCTCTACCTCTGCCTCCCGCCTTAGGGCGGTAGTGGCGGAGCGGGTGATGACCCTAGCGGTCAACGGTGGGCTGGTGGCCATGGTGGCCAACGATGGGGTGACGACCATGATCACCACCTCAAGGCCTTTGAGCCGCGGTGGTGGAGCGGGTGATGGCCACGATGGCCCACAGTGGGGTGGTGGCCACGACGGCCACCTCCCGCCTTTGGACCGCGGCGGCGGAGCAGGCGATGGCCCTGGCTTTTGACGGTGGTGTGGTGGCAACATCTGCCGAAGCATGGCGGCGGCTGACCATGTGGTGGTTGTTTCGCGCACACCCAACATGGACGCCACTAATGTCTATAACACGACCTTCTTCTTGTAGACTCGTGTTGGGCCTCCAAGCGCAGAGTTTTGTAGGATAGTAGGAATTTTCCCTCAAGTGGATGACCTAAGTTTATAAATCCATGGGAGGCGTAGGATGAAGATGGTCTCTTTCAAACAACGCTACAACCAAATAACAAAGAGTCTGTGTGCCCAACACACCCAATACAATGGTAAATTTTATAGGTGCACTAGTTCGGCGAAGAGATGGTGATACAAGTGTAATATGGATGATAGATATAGGTTTATGTAATCTGAAAATATAAAAACAGCAAGGTAACTAGTAACAAAAGTGGGCAAAAAGGCTATTGCAACGCTTGGAAACAAGGCCTAGGGTTCATACTTCCACTAGTGAAAAGTCTCTCAATAATAATAACATAATTGGATCATATAACAATCCCTCAACATGCAACAAAGTATCACTCCAAAGTTCCTATTGCGGAGAACATAAGATGAAATTGCTTGTAGGGTACGAAACCACCTCAAAGTTATTCTTTCCGATCAATCCATTGAGTTATTCCCATAAGTGTCACAAACAGCCCTAGAGTTCGTAGTAAAATAACACCATATGATACACATCAATAAACCCTGATGTCACCTAGATACTTCAATGTCACCACAAGTATTCGTGGGTCAATTATACGATATGCATCAAACAACTTCAGATTCATAATGTTCAATCCTACACAAAGAACCTCAAAGAGTGCCCCAAGATTTCTACCGGAGAAACAAGGACGAAAACATGCATGAACCCCTATGCATAGATTACCCCAATGTCACCTCGGGAATCTGCGAGGTGAGTGCCAAAACATACATCAAGTGAATCAATAGAACACCCCATTGTCACCACGGGTATCCCACGCAAGACATACATCAAGTGTTATCAAATCATAAAAGTATTCAATCCAATAATAGTGAAAACTCAAAGGTAAAACTCAATTCATCACAAGAAGGTATATGGGGAGAAACACCATATGATCCAACTATAATAACAAATCTCGTCGTACATAATGATTGTGCCAAATCAAGAACACGAGAGAGAGAGATCAAACACATAGCTACTGGTACATACCCTCATCCCCGAGGGTGAACTACTCCCTCCTCGTCATGGAGACCACCGGGATGATGAAGATGGCCTCCGGTGATGATTTCCCCCTCCAGCAGGGTGCCGAAACGGATCCCGATTGGTTTCTCGTGGATACAGAGGCTTTCAGCGGCGGAACTTCTGATCTAGGTTTCTTTGTGGGGGTTTCATGATTTATAGGAATTTTTGGTGTTGGTTTCACGTCAGGAGGGTTCCTGAGGGACCTATAAGCCAGGGGGGCGCCCTCCACCCTTGTGGTTGCTTCGACTCTGGCCCATCTCCGATGCCCCGTGGGTCTCTTCTGGTCCACAAAAAATCACCATAAATTTTCAACTTGTTTGGACTCCGTTTGATATTCCTTTTCTATAAAACTCAAAAACAAGGAAAAAACCAGAAACTGGCACTATGCTCTAGGTTAATAGGTTAGTCCCAAAAGTAATATATAATAGCATATTAATACATATAATCCAAAACAGATAATATAATAGCATGGAACAATAAAAAATTCTAGATACTTTGGAGACGTATCAAGCATCCCCAAGCTTAATTCTACTCGTCCTTGAGTAGGTAAATAATAAAAACAGAAATTTTGATGTTGAATGCTACCTACCATATTTATCAATGCAGTCTCTTCTATTTGGCATGAATATTTAGATCCGTATAATTCAAAACAAAAGTTCATTGACATAAAAACAATAATACTTCAAGCATACTAGCAAGCAAATCATTAAGCTTCAAAAATAACATGGCTAAAGAAAGTTATACCTACAAAATCATATAGTCCTGTTATACTCCCTCTTCTCAGCACAAAGTAAAATCATTCCCACCCCGATGTTAGCCAAGCAAATGTTTCATACTTTTTAACACGCTTCAGCCTTTTCAATTCTTCACGCAATACATGAGTGTGAGCCATGGACATAGCACTGTGGGTGGAATAGAAGGTGGTAGTAAACAAAATAAGGGAGAAAGTCTCGCATCAACTAGGCAAATCAATGAACTATGGAGATGTTCATCAATTGATATCAATGTGAGTGAGTAGGGATTGTCATGCAAAAGATGCACTAGAGCTATAAGTGTATGAAAGCCCAAAATAAAACTAAGTGGGTGTGCACCCAACCTGGTTGCTCATGAAGACCTAGGGCATTTGAGGAAGCCCATTGTTGGAATATACAAGCCAACTTCTATAATGAAAACTCCCACTAGTAATATATGCAAGTGACAACATAGGAGACTCTCTATCATGAAGAACATGGTGCTACTTTGAAGCACAAGTCTGGAAAAGGATAGTAACATTGCCCCTTCTCTATTTTTCTCTCATTTTTTATTCTCCTTTTTCCTTTTTTTGGAGACTCTTTTCTTCTTTTTTTTCTTTTTGGGCACTTTGGCCTATTTTATTTGGGCTCTTTTTTGGCCTCTTTTATTTATAACCTCACATGGGACAATGTTCTAATAATGATGATCACAACACTTTTATTCACTTACAACTCAAGAATTATAACTCGATACTAGAACAAAGATATGACTCTATATGAATGCCTCCAGCGGTGTACCGGGATGTGAAATGATCAAGAGTGACATGTACAAAAATATGAACGGTGGTCAAGCCACAAATACTATGCCAACTACATGATCATGCAAAGCAATATGACAATGATGGTATGTGTCATAATAAATGGAACGGTGAAGGTTGCATGGCTATATATCTGGGAATGGCTATGAAAATGCCATAATAGGTAGGTATGGTGGCTGTTTTGAGGAAGGGTATAAAGTGGGTTTAATGCACCGGCAAAAGTTGCGCGGTACTAGAGTGGCTAGGAAAAGTGGAAGGGTGAGAGTGCGTATAATCCATGGACTCAACATTAGTCATAAAGAACTCACATACTTATTGCAAAAAGTTTATTAGCTCTCGAAGCAAAGTACTACTATGCATGCTCATAGGGGAGAGGTTGGTAGGAGTTAACCATTGCGCGCTCCAACCCATCACATAACTAGAAGGCCATACATGCATGCTACGGGAATCACAAACCTTAACGCAAGTATTTCTTCTACTCCTGAATTTACTAGCACAACTTTAATATCACCATCTTCATATCTCAAAACAAATGCAAGGAATCAAACTTCTCATGTATTCAATGCTCTATATGAAAGTTTTTGTTATATCTCCTTTGCATGCCTATCATATTAGGACTAAAATCATAGTCAAAAGCAAATTACCATGATGTTTAGTAAGACTCTCAAAATAATATAAGTGAAGCAAGAGAGTGTGGGGCCCCGACTCATAAGTCGAGATCATGGAATGCACGTGTACAGTGGTCCCAGAGATCAATGCTCACTGAACACACAGCAGCTGAATAATAAGAGTCTTACATCCATGCATACCTTTTTACATAAATTATGACCATTATGGTCAAGTTTTACATAGATAAAGCCTCAAGGGCTGAACATAAGGTAAAACACAAACAGTGGAAATCTTCGTCGATACGTAGAACCCATGCCATCTGCCTTAACCCTACAAGCATTCTGACTGTGAAGGCGTCCTAGTCCGTAGGTTTGTAACCAAAAGAACTCTTCCTCAAACTCCTGCTCTTCCATGCCTAGCCAATTAAATAACCAGTGGCAAGCCAATGAGTACTTTGAATGTACTCGCAAGCAACCCATGTTTCGGTTCAAGGTACAACAATGCATGATGTAGGTAAGTCTTTGCAGAAAGCTAGTTTTGAGTGCTATGGCGTGTTAAACAACTTGTAAAACATGCATCATAAGAATTCAAGTAACCATAAGGACAGGTTATAGATAATAACATAAACAACCCAACTTAATTATCATGTCAAGTCTTTTGACTTGACCCAAGTAGTTCTTTCCACCCATCCATACACACTCACCGGGTTTCGTAAACATGTGGACGTGGCCCAAGAGGGTTACCCAATTGTCCTTGACTGTGGACACGACTATTCGAATAGTTTGACACTCTGCAAAGGTTGCACACTTTACCCACAAGATCCGGGACGCTTTCATGTCATCAACGACCTGCGGTACCTCAAGTACCCGGGGTAAGCACCTAATCACTACCTTTCCCTAGACGCCACCAACATGGAATCCACTCAATTGATATCAACCCCCTGTGCCACAATCGTGCTCACATGTTTAATTTGGTGGATCCACGCTCCCATATTCAACACATAGCACAAGCACGGGGGTACCAACGGTGTGTCCGGTGCCCTGTGAAAACATTCATGGCCGCCCTACCTAGCAGGACCCCATCACAAGAGTGACCATGCCACTCCCGTCACTATAATGCGTCCTCCATGATAGCATGGACTAGGTAATCAATAATGCCCTTTCATATAAGGGTATAGTGGTTGCGCATGTAAGGTTGGAGTAACGGTCACAACTTAAACCAATCCGTTTTTGAACACAATGCACTCACTTGCCTCGGTACACCACTTCGTCATCAAGTGGACATTTAGCTCAGCATCTCCCTCGGGCATTAGTGGCACCCGATGGGGTTTTTGAAAAGTATTTGAAAAATATTTGTGTCTCCAACCCATGCATATACCCGTCCCAATTGCGTAGCAACTACTTTACCATCCTATCTACTCCCACCCACATAACCCTCATAGGAAGGAAGGGTCATGCACAATGCAAGTATCAACAAGGAAGTAACGGAGGCAACCCACTAAAGTAGTTACCAAGTCATCCTGATTCCAATGCAACGATAATAAAGTGCTATATGGCGTGCATAAAAAGGGTTTCATAGGCATGGTCAAAGGGCCGCTTGCCTAGTTCATTAGAGTCTTCTAGTCCTTCTCCAAGTACTCCTTCTACTTCATCAACTAATGTCAGAAACAATCACAATAAGAAACACAACAAGGCAAAAATAAAGGTGCTCTAAAATGTGAGTTCGACTTTTCTAGGATACCTTTGGTCACTTGAGGAATGACCAAAGTGGTTTCATTGGGATTTGATCAATGGATATATCTGAACATTTCAATATGATGGAATCAAGGGATTTGTAGATTTGCAAGAAGTACAGAAATATTATTTTGAAAAATGAGCAAAGACACCGATTTAACAAGGAATGATTTTAGAAGCACCTAGGAGTTGGTTTCACTGGATTTGGAGTTCAAATGATTTTCTATGAATTTGCAAAGTTGACTATACATGGAGAAATGGACCAATATTTGATGTGGCATAGAAAGCATAAGGAAAAATGTTCATATGCATATAGAAATTTGAATCATTGCATTTGGATCAAATTTGAGCCCTCTGTGATTGTCCAAAGTTTATCACAGAAATGGAAAATGGGATTTCATAAATATTTGTGAAGGAAATGTTTCTGGAAAATTGGGCAAATAGCACCATGTGACAGATCATGAATTTATGAACTACTAGAAGTTTGAATCATCAAATTTGGAGTCCATTTGAATTGTTAATGGAATTTTGAAACTCACTGGAAAATAGAAAAAAAGGAAAATGTTTATACCTAAAACACCCATTGGGCGAAGGATAGCCACTGGGCTGGCCCAGTGGCTCGGTTGTGTGCGGGAAGGGGCCACGTCGAAGGCGCCTTTGCAAAGTTCGTTTCCCCACGGGAGAGGCGGAAACATCCGGGGCGCTTCCACTTAAATCGCGCGGGGCCCGCTGGCGGGGTCACTAACCTTCGGGGCCCTTCCACGGGGTCATTTTCCTCCTCCCATGCCCGCGGCAGAGGGAAGGGGAGGCCCTAGCCGCGCGAAGCCGGCTCTCGCCCTCGGCGGCACAGGCCACCTCCGGCCAAGCTATGGCCACCAGAGGGACCACCGAGGAGCGGCGCATCGGGGGAGCTCGTTAGGGTTAGCGGGAGATGGCCGGGGTGCTCCTAGCACAGGCCTCGGCGGACGGCCATTTGGGCGACGATGGGCAGCTGGCACGTTGCCCTGGTGGATTGGGCAATGGGGGTGAAACGGGTCATCGGGCTTTGGCGGTTCTTCTGGAGGGGAGAGGAGGAGGGGAGGACCTCGTCCTTGCTAGAATCGGAGCGGAGGCCAACAACGGTATTGTGACACCCCCGATTCAATTGTACACTAATCATGCACGCAAACATGTACGATCAAGATCAGGGACTCACGAGAAGATATCACAACACAATTCTAAAAGTAAAATAAGTCATAAAAGCATCATATTACGAGCCAGGGGCCTCGAGGGCTTGAATACAAGTGCTCGAACATAAACGAGTCAGCAGAAGCAACAATATCTGAGTACAGACATAAGTTAAACAAGTTGCCATAAGATGGCTAGCGCAAACTAGGATACAGATCGAAAGAGGTGCAGGCCTCCTACCCGGGATCCTCCTAAACTACTCCTGGTCATCGTCGGCCTTAACGTAGTAGTAGGCACCCTCGATGTAGTAGGGGTTGTCATCGACAGTGGCGTCTGGCTCCTAGGCTCCAGCATCTGGTTGCGACATCCGAGAAGAATAGGAAAAGGGGGGAGGGAGAAAAGCAACCATGAGTACTCATCCAAAGTACTCGCAAGCAAGGATCTACACTACATGTGCATGGGTATCTGTGTAAAGGGGGCAATATTGGTGGACTGAATTGTAGAACGCCAGAATAAAAGGGGGATAGCTAGTCCTATCAAAGACTACACTTCTGGCAGCCTCCATTTTGAAGCATATAGAAGAGAGTAGCTGGTAAGTTCACCAAGTAACATCGCATAGCATAATCCTACCCGGCGATCCTCCCCTTGTTGCCCTCTGGGAAAGCGATCACCGGGTTGTCTTTGGAACTTGTCTGAGTGTGTTTTATTAAGTACCCGGTTCTAATTGTCATAAGGTCGAGGTACAAGTCCGGGTCTTCTTTTTACCAAGGGACACGACTATTCGAATAGATAAACTTCCCTGCAGGGGTGCACCACATTTCCCAACACGCTCGATCCCTCTTGCCGGACACACTTTCCTGGGTCATGCCTGGCCTCGGAAGATCAACACGTCGCAACCTTACCTAGGCTCAACAGAGAGGTCAGCATGTCGGTCTAAATCCTATGCGCGCAGGGGTCTGGGCCCATCGCCCATTGCACACCTGCAGGTTGCGTACACGACCGGTGAGCAGACCTAGCCTCCCTTATACAAGAGCAGGCGTTCCAGTCCAACCCGGCACACGCCGCTCAGTCGCTGACGTCAAGAAGGCTTCGGCCGATATCGCGACATCGAGTTCCCATAACTGTTCCCACGTAGTTGGTTAGTGCGTATAAGACAGTGGCCAGAATTAGATCAAATATCAAGATCTTGTTAAGTGTGTTATTTTTAGGTAACCGCGGATGCCAACCTGGACGAGGCCTACCTCTCACTTAGGTGGTCTCAACCTACCCTGTCACTCCGCCACAAAGATCCACTCAAAGGGCCGTTGGGACAAATGTCCTTTCAGCCCCCAATCCGTGAATCACTCGCGGGTACTATACGAGCCGACCGGACTTTAGTCACCACCTGAATAGTATGTATGTATGTATGTATGTATGTATGTATGTATGTATGTATGTATGTATGTATGTATGTATGTATGTATGTATGTATGTATGTATGTATGTATGTATGTATAGTATAGTATATACCCGTGATCACTTCCCGAGTGATCAAGGCCCAATAGTATAGCATGGCAGGCAGACAAGAATGTCGGGCCACTGATGATAAACTAGCATCCTATACTAAGCATTTAGGATTGCAGGTAAGGTATCAACAATTGTAGCAACAATGACAGGCTATGCAACAGAATAGGATTAACCGAAAGCGGTAACATGCTACACTACTCTAATGCAAGTAGTAGAGAGAAGGAATAGGAGATATCGGCTGATCAGAGGGGGCTTGCCTGGTTGCTCTAGCAAGGAGGGGTCGTCAACACCGTAGTCGATCGGGGCAACAGCGGCGTCGGTCTCGGTGTCTAACGAGAGAAGAGGGTGAAGAAACAATAAATATAATGCAAACATATGCATGACGATGCATGACATGACAATCAGCGGTGCTAGGTGTGCCTTAACACGGTAGGAGGTGATACCGGCGAAGGGGGGAAACATCCGGGAAAGTATTCCCTGTGTTTGTCATTTTCGGACAGATGAACCAGAGATGAAATGTTGCATCTTTGCTATGCTAGGGACGTGTGACGGAAGAACGGACTACGTATTTTGATTCTTCACAATTTTATGAGAAACTTTCATGTCTAAAGTATTTTCATCCAAATTATGGATTATTTTATATGACTGTCACAGCCTGGTTTTTGCCCTCTTTTCTTTGCCTGATTTTCATCCGAGTTGGTTTGAATTTAGAGTTTTGGATCATTCCATTTGGACTTGATCACTTGGGTATCCCTCGATTTTCAACCCAAGTGCCTCCTCTCCTCTTCTAATCCATCATTTCACTCCTGGCCAACCCAACAAAATTGCTTGGAATATTTTTCTTAAATGAAAAATATTCATTTTGCCTCCTAAACCCTAGCTAAAATCTTTGATCTCCAAAGCAACCCTCATTTCTGTTGCCCCAAAAATCCTGAGAAAAATCCCAAATATTATTTGGACCCTTGGGCACATTTCTGAGCAAAAAAGTTTCACCACTTTTTGGAGTATTTTTGCTACAGAAAATATTTTCACTTCTGGGCTGAAATGGTAGTTTCTACAGCAACTACCTTTTTACTAGCTCCAATGCAGCTGGTTTTCCCTGTGCTTATTTAGCTTAGTAAGAGTCAGTAAAACCCCAGAGATCAGCCCTTGAATCATTGTGGTTTGACCAAAGTAACTGTTCAAAGTTTCTGTCCAGTAACTAAACATCTTCACCATTTCACTTCTACTGCACCTGGAAACCAACCGAGCCGTGGTAACACCTAAAGTTACTAAGGACTACATGCCAGACATCATGGTTAGTGCATATGTGGCCTAATGTCACGGTCCACGCGATGACCGCGTTCGTCCAAGGGTGTCGGCATGCCAAATGCGCGCTCTGCGCGTCGCCAGCACCTCTGTGGCGTGCGTGCCCGCTGCTCGGCCAGCCTGGGCGTGTCCCACCGCGCCACCATCCTCGTCTCCACCCCCTTAACTCCTCCCTGCCGCTCGCCGATGCCGGAGCTCGCCGCAGCGAGGACGGGCATGGTCCGGCTAATGGCACAGTGCCCGCGCACTGTGTTCGTCCCCTTCCTCATGGCTCCTGTGCTCGTCCGCGTCTGTGCACAGCTCCCGCGTGGACCCCGTCACCTTCTCCCTCTCTCTCTAGCACCATTCATCGCCGGGCGACGGTGACAGCTGTCCTCCAGCGGAGCCCGAGCCCTCCTCGCCGCCCCGCCTAGAAATAGCCCCCTCCGCAGCCGCCTGGAGCACCGCACCTCACCACACCTCCCTCCCATAGCCACTAGAAGCTGCAGCCTGGCCGGGCAGGCTGCGGGCTGCCGTCCCCGAGCCGAGCTCACTAGCGATCCCCCTTGGATCGACCACGTAGCTCCAGCCACTCCCAAGCCGAGGTGACCCAGCCAGGGCCTCCGTCTCTCCTCCGTGAAGCCAACGAGCCAAGCCCGAGTCCCTGGAGCCGCCCCTAGCCGCCGTCTTCCTCATCTCCGGCGACCACTGTGTTCTGCCTCCGCTTGCGCGGAAGAAACCGACACCGTCCGGTCACCAATTTGCCATGCCACGGGTATGGGCAGGTGCGCAAGAACCTTCTCCATCAATCCCTCCCTCTCATCTTCCCCCAAGAGGCCTCAACGCCGGCAAAC
>NC_041391.1:356139370-356208062 GCF_002162155.2 Triticum dicoccoides | reverse complement strand
TGACTAGCAGGGCCCGCTAGTCAGACACTCATAACGCGCACAAAGCGGTATGAGTGGTGGCGCCCCGGGAAAATACGCCATCGACGTCACCCCCTCTCTGTTTTTCTTTTTTTCAAATTTATTTAAATTCCAGGAGCATTCAAACAGCCATAACTTTTATTCTACAAGTCCAAATGCAGTGATTCTTTTTGCATTGTGTTCTTTGTCTAAAAATCTAACAGCTCCCAAAAGATGGGATTTTTCCTTGCTGTCTTGATTTTCTGACAATTTTCGATATTTTTCTTTTGTGGTTTTTGAATGTTTTCAGAGGAACCAGCTTGTCATGAGGATCAGCAGGAGCCTTGTGACCCTCATCAGTACTAAGGCAAGCCACAATAACATTTTCAAGGTGCCACTTCAATATTATTGATTTTCATACTTGAACTTATGAATATTGATGCATTTTAATTAGTTATATAATAAATATATTTTGTTATGTGCTTGTTATGTTAAAATGCTTGAACTTCAGTATGTTTGAAGTAAATATTGTTGGTAAGGTGATGAGAACTTAGTTGTTAGAGTTAAATAAATAATATGGTCATAGAATTGATGAGAATTTTGGATATTATTTTTGCATGAGGTATAATGATGATAATTGCTAGAAATGGTTCTGGTATAAGTAAAGAAAGGTTTTTTACCAGTATAGTAGCATGATTTTATGTTGGCTCCGTGGGAGCGTAGTTGGTGCAGTTTTGCACGGTTCTGTGATGCATATGTTAAGTGATGCATGGTATGGCAGTATGACACCGATTATTTTCTTTTCACATTAAAAGTTGAACCTGATTAATATTCAACTTGAACATGTTGTTGACCGGGTCGTGGTGCCGCTAAAACGAGTCTTTCCCAGTGCAACCACATTTGCCGGTATGGGACGGTCTTAATGCGTTTCATTGTCGTGCCTCTGGTCGGTACCTCAAATTAGGGAAGGTTATGGGCGTGCTGTACCCTGGCCCGGTAGGCAAGCATAACCTTGTGAGCCCGTTGTTAAGTTAAGTTTGGTACCGGATCCCAGTGTGGATCGTGGCCACGATGGTGGTCGAGGTGTCTGGAGGTAGACACGGGGCAACCCAGGACTAGCCTAGTGGGGTCTGAGTCGGAGGGGCCGGGAGAGTGTCATGACAGTCAAATGGTTTCGTCTGAACGCTGTTGGTCCACTCGGACGGGAGAGTGACGCCATGGGTTCCATAGTGTGGGTACAGTGTACTAACCTCTGCAGAGTGTATTTAATCTATCGATAGCCGAGTCCACGAATACGGACATGCTCGAAAGTAAGGTACACCATGGGTCAACACTTAATAAATATGCACACTAAATTGCACTAAGGATGACAGTGAGGTCATCGTGTTGAGTGGGCCATGAGTTGGTCGGGATGTGATCGCCGTAAGGATCACGGGCCACGAGTTGGTCGGGTTGTGATCGCCGTAAGGATCATGGGCCATGAGGTGGTCGGGTTGTGATCGTTGTAAGGATCACGGGTATGTGTTGGTAATATTATGTTTGTTGGTTACATCTGGTAAGCAAGTTGGGAGAATGAGTACCTGTTGAGCATAGTCACATCATGTTGGTTATATAGCTGTATTGTTGATTAAAACTAGAAAATATCATAATATTGTCTGTCATCTGGTTATGCTTATTGTGAGCTTGCAAGTACATTCAATGTACTAACCTGGCGTTTCATGCCAGATTTCAGGAAAGTCCCGTTGGAAAGGAGTGTTGTCCGAATCTAGACCGTGCCCACGTCGGTGTCCTTGTGCTATGGAGTCCCGCTACGACGTTATTCCGCTGCCGAGTAGTTGTCATGATCGAGGCCCCTTTATGTTCACTAAATAATGTACTTATTGTTCAGCCGCACCGTGTGTGCCGCTTGGCCTCGCTAACTATTGTAATATGAACTATGTTCCGCTAGCATGAATAAAGCGGTTATATTCTGTGCCATGTTGTTGTGTGTTGCGAGAAGACAAGGTCTCTGGGCTGGCAATGCAGGGTAAACCGGATGCTCTGAGCCGGGGTGCCACAACGCTTGGTATTAGAGCCGCGCTGACTGTAGGCCACGCTAGACTAAGTTGAGTTAACTGGATGCTAGGTACGAGTTGTAGCTGAGTGTCGGTAAAAACTGTAGCTGGTTGTTGCATTGCATGCACTGATTATATTTATTTTTTCTATGCTAACCTGCTAATGGTTGTGAGTGTAGATGGCTCTGGTGCTGTATCCGTACCAGTTGCGGCCGCTGCCGTACACGTCGCCGCATCTTCTTCGCAACGTGTGGCGTCAGCTGTACCCTCACGGAGACAATCTAGTCTATCGTGTGTGCCGGGAGCGCCTAGCTGACTCGGTGTATGAGTATCATGCCGTGGTTACTCTGCGCACTAGTTCCGATTCTGGTTCTTACACTCGTACCTCTCGTAGCGGCTATGCTTCTTCCGCTTCTCAGGCTGTCCAGTATGCTGCATTCGAGGTACTTGTTGAGCTCCACTACAACGAGGTCCGGATGCAGAACCACACAGGTTTCCACTACTACCCCTCTCTCCACGATAATGGTAGTGTCCATTTTCCTGTCATTGATCCGGAGTCATATAGTGTTGCTAGCCACCTTTCTCGCTACATCACTGCTAGTTATCTTCTGATCTACGAGCTGGCTCGTGAGCTGAGTCGAGCACGTACTTCTTTAGCCTCTACTTTAGTCACTGCTCACTCAGCCACTGCTTCTCCATCTGTGGGATTTATTCCCTACGTTCCTGCCAGTTCTCGATCCCCTGTTTCCCCTGTTACTCCCCCGAGTAGCTCGGGCACCGTGACTGCGAGTCCCCTTAGTGCTCCTGTAGAGTGGGTTTCACTCCTCGTCACTCCTGTAGCCCTGATGATCCGCCCTTCACCTGCCCCGAGGGAGAGCCCTCGAGGCAGCGTCCTTGTGTCACTTTTAACCCGGAGGTCTCCGTTAACCCCATTTGTTCCGGATCCGAGTCCGCATCAGGAGAGGACACTGTAGCGCCAGCCGAGCAGTAGAGCTTTCGAGTATTCTCAGTTGTCAGGATGGAGTATGGTTGTAATCGTACTAGTCATGCTGTTTCATTTCATGTATGAGGGTAGTTGGACCTGGCATGTTGTTATCTTTCATGTATGAGTCTATGTATAATTATGTTGGACTTTATTTTATTCGCCGTATTTTCTTCGTCTTTTCGGTTTCGCTTGGTTTTTGTTGCTGGCTTCTCACCAGTTTTTGTTAAATGCTTCTCATCTCGGTTGCGTTGACTTGGGAAAAATCATATTAGGATGACGCGGGGAGGCTGCAGTAGCAACGTTCGTGAGGGTTCCCCTGTTCGGTGTTCCGCACGGCAGGCAGGACAATCACCCGAGTCATACGTTCCACCACCAAATCCGCCCTCCACCGAGCAAATTATGCGTATGTTCGAGGAACAACGATACAATGATCTAATGGAAATATTCAAAAGTATTCAAGCAATGGTTGGACAGAATGGGAATCAGCCTACCTCCCACTCCAAGCTATCTGATTTTCAAAGGACTAAGCCTCCCAGTTTCAGTCAGGTCGTTGATCCCCTGGATGCAGATGATTGGTTAAGAACTATGGACAAGAAACTTGAGGTTGCTCGAACTGATGAAGAAGATAAAGTTCCATTTGTAGCACATTATCTGGAAGGCGCTGTTGCCATATGGTGGGAAAGTGAGAAAGCTATAGCGGCAGAGAATGAAGCAATTACCTGGCCAAGATTCAAGGAGCAATTCCGAAAATAGCACATCCCTGCGGGAATTATGAAGACTAAGCAGCGTGAATTTCTCGCGCTCCTCCAAGGAAGTCAGTCAGTGGGAGAATGTTTACAAAAATTCAGTCACCTGTCATGTTACTCTCAATATGACGTGGCCACCGAAGAAAGGAAGATGGACCACTTTCTTGGTGGATTAAACCAGCAACTTCGCTGTGCTCTCAGTATGTTCGATTTTCCAGATTTTCAAATCCTAGTGAACAAGGCCTTCATTGCTGAAAGGGAGCACAAGCTCGTGTCAAATACTAAGTCTGCCCATAATGATCACAAACGCAAATTTGAGCCCAAGAAGGAAATACAACTAGTGTAAAAGGTTCGTACCTGGCAGCCAACTCCGATGGCATACCAGCCCAGTTGGCAACAAAATGTTAACAAGACCACCACCCAAGTGAAGAATGATGTGCTCAACCCAGTTATGGAGAATCATCTGCGCAACAATTCCTGTTATAGTTGCGGACAAACCAGACATTATGCCAAACCGTGTCCCAAGAACACTCAGACCAATGCTATGTTCAAGCCTCAAATCCATTATTTGGAAGCTGGTCCAAGTCAGCACGACGTCACGGGATATGTTCATCACATTTCAGCCGACGAAGCCCAAGAAAATCCCGAGGTCGTCATTGGTATGTTCCGTGTTAATAACATACCTGCAGTTATTTTATTTAACTCTGGGGCTTCCCACTCTTTTATTTCTCGGGGTTTTGTCGCCCAAAACAAATTTCCTTGTTCCCTTTTGGGCAAAAATATGTAGGTACAAACCCCGGGATCTATTATTCAAAGCAATCTCGTCTGCCGCAATCTGGAAGTCAGGATCAATGAAATCAGTTTTCCGACGTCTTTGATACTTATCGAGTCTGAAAAATTGGATGTTATCTTGGGTATGAATTGGCTGACTCGGTACCAAGTATGCATAAATTGTGCAACCCGGGAAGTCAATTTGACCGGACAAGATGGACAAGCTACCAAGTTTATTGCTCGTAGAAGCATACCCTCCAAGGAAATGGTTTTTACAGCAATAGCAGAAATGGAATTAATTCCAGTGGTCAGTGAGTTTCCCGATGTATTCCCAGAAGAACTGCCAGGCATGCCACCTGACCGGGAGCTTGAGTTTGCAATAGAACTTGTGCCCGGAACCACACCAATACACAAGAAATATTATAGAATGCCATCATCCGAGTTGGTGGAGCTAAAGAAACAACTTGATGAAATGCTCCAAAAGGGATATATCCACCCCAGTTCCTCGCCATGGGGATCACCCGCTATTTTTGTGGACAAGAAAGATGGCAGGCTTCGCATGTGTGTGGACTACCGACAGTTGAATGCTGTCACGATCAAGAACAAATACCCTCTGCCAAGAATTGATGATTTGTTTGATCAACTCGGTGGAGCCAAGGTATTCTCAAAAATTGATTTGCGGACTGGATATTACCAGCTCAAAATTAAAAAGGAGGATATTCCCAAGACCGCGTTCACCACTCGCTACGGTCTTTATGAATATACTGTCATGTCCTTCGGCCTCACCAACGCCCCTTCTTTCTTCATGCACATGATGAACAAAGTGTTCATGGATTTCCTTGATAAGTTTGTGGTCGTCTTCATCGATGATATACTTATCTATTCAAGAAATGAAGAAGAGCATAAAGGACACCTCCGCGCAGTGTTACAACGACTCTGTGAGCACCAGTTGTACGCCAAGTTCAGTAAATGCAAGTTTTGGCTCAAGCAAGTTGGGTTCCTCGGACATATACTATCCACTGAAGGAATAGCCGTGGACCCCAACAAAGTAAAAGACGTGCTCGACTGGTTGCCACCGGCCACCGTGTCCCAGATCCGGAGTTTTCTTGGATTAGCCGGATATTACCGTCGATTTATTGAAGGGTTCTCCAAGATTGCTCAGACCATGATGGAGTTGCTTAAAAAGGATAAGAAGTTTGAATGGATGTCAGACTGTGAGAAAAGTTTCAACGAGTTGAAGAAGCGCTTAACAACTGTGCCGGTATTAACACTTCCAGATATCTACCGCAGCTTTGACGTATATTGCGACGCTTCCCAACAAGGACTTGGGTGCGTGCTTATGCAAGATGGCAAGGTAGTAGCCTATGCCTCACGGCAGCTACGACCTCATGAAGGCAATTACCCCACTCTGTCGGTGTACTAGTGTCGCCCTGGGACCTTTCTAGGCGCGCGTGGCAAGAGGCTGTGCGGCCAGCGGTGCGCGGTGGCAAGCGACGCTGACAAGATTGCCATCGTGGCAAGCGGTGGCGTCCCTGACGGTCCCTTTTTGCACTATTTGGGAGACGTAGACGGGCATTTAATGCCTTTGTCCCCTGCCGTCAGGGTTAGGTATGATACACTGTACAGGTAGTTGTACCTACCGCAATTCCTTTTCCATTTTTACCCTTGTCTATGTTGCCACCTGTCGGAGACCCCTTGAGCATATAAAAGGAGGCCCATGTGCAACGTAGAGGAGGGGGGAAGGCAGAAAAACACTCATGCTCGGTCTCGTTAGCAGCTAGTGTGTACTGTAGCACTCAGTGCTCCCGAACAAGAACTCAATACACTCAGACATGCAGCAGTAGGAGTGTTATCTCTCCGGAGAGCTCCGAAGCTGGGTAAACTGCTCGTGTGCTTCGCCTCGATCCGCTCTTCGTGCGATCTCCGCCCCCCGCCGAACCGAAAGGGGCTCGGTCCGCCGGTCCCATAGGTGTTCGTGGATCAGTTTCCCCGACATCTTTGGCGCGCCAGGTAGGGGGCGTCGAGGTTGTGTGAACCTGATCCGGCGTTCACACGAGCTAGATCTTCATCTTCTTCATCGACATGCCACCGAAGAAGAAGGCTTTGGCGGCAGCTGTTCCGTCCACGTCGATCCCACCACCACCGGAGCAAACGGGTGGTGGGGTAGACGCCAGCGGAAGAACGGACATCGACGAGGGAGCCCACGGTGCTGCCAGGTCCAAGGACAAGGTTGCGCAGACCTCGACGTCCGTACATGCACCGCGCCCATCTCAGGAGGCGCAGGACCGACTGCGTCATGGTATTCGCAGTGCCATACGTTTGTTGGACCAAGATCGAGCTGGTGGATCTCGGGGTGCTCAAGACCAGCATGCACGCCAACATGCTGACACAAGCGAGACACGGTCGCCTGGACGGGATACTGCTCCTTCTAACATAGTTAGAAGTCCGAGCATATCCCGCTCCTTGCGCCGTTCGCCACTGCCGCCCACCACTCCAGCAGAAGCTTTGGCGCGAGCTCAACTACTCCTGGATTACCCTCCAATGGCAGACAAGATCGATGGATGGAGGGCCACCATTCAGAGTCTCATCGGCTTCGCCAACGGCGACACTCCGCGGCAGCCGAGTACATCGCTGCCATGGCAGGACTGCCAGGCACGAGCCCATGGCGACGAAACCGGTGGGGATGCAACCACCATGCACTCTCCACCCCGAAGGCCAAGATCACCGACTCGCCGGATCCACCTCGACAGCGACTCCACCGCATCATCAGATCCACGAGCTCGTCGCGATCAGCACCAAGTTCTTCACGAACGACAGCAAGAAGACGCTCGAACTCGCATCGAGCGCCGAAGAGAAGCGCGGCGTCAATCGGACCAGCGTGCTGGGCCCTCTGTCGACATGCATGCACCAGGGGAACCAGGCGACTTGCCATACGTGATAGGTTGCCCTGCGTTCACTCGTGAGCTGCGGCAAGTCCAGTGGCCCAACACGAAATATTTCAAGCCAGATGTACCAGAGAAGTACGACGGCAAGTCACACCCGTCGGAGTTCCTCAGCATCTACACCATCACGGTGCAAGCTGCCGGGGGGCGGGACGACAAGATCCTGGCCAACTACTTCCCGCTGGTGCTCAAGCCCAATGTCAGATCCTGGCTCATGCACTTGCCGGACAACTCCATATCCTCCTGGGCAGACCTATGCCATCAGTTTGTCGGTGCCTTTACAGGCGGCCACAAGCCTCATGGCCAAGAGAGCGACCTTCATCTGCTCGCCCAGAAGGAAGGAGAGCCCTTGTGCAAGTACATTCAGAGATTTAGTCGCGTACAACACAACATCCCAAATGTCCACCCTGCTGCGGTAATCAGCGCGTTCCATCAGAACGTGCGAAATCGCAGGATGCGGGAGGAGATGGCGATGTGCAAGATCAGAGACGTCAGTGAGCTATATGCCCTGGCCGACAAGTGTGCACGTGCTGAGGAAGGGAGGAAACTCCCCGGAGAGAATACAGAAGCAGGAGGATCTGATAGTGAGGAGGCTGCCCCGACAAAGAAAAACCGGTGGCGGAACAACAGGAAGAAGAAAGGCAAAGATGTACTAGTCGTTGAGCAGTCCGGCAATGGAGGTGGCGCCAAGAAAGCCAAAGCTGGTAGCTCCGGCGAGGAGATTGCCGCAGGCACCAACTACCAGGCTGTGGCGGTCGCCAACAAGCAGGACGACACCAACAAGCAGTACTGCAAGATCCACCGCACCAAGGGCCATGACCTCCGGAGCTGCAAGAAGGTCGAGCATCTTGTCGAGCAGCAGAAGGCTGAATACGAGCGACGCGACAAGGAGAAGGCCCAGGAAGGTGCTTGAGGAGCCGGCAAGAAACGCCCCGGCCGAGGAGGACGCCGCGGCAAGGCCAAGCAGCGGCAAGGAGACAGACCTCTCCGCGGCCGCGACAAGGATGAAGATGACGACGACGATGAAGATATGGATGATGACGAGACCGATGAACAGGAGTTCCAGAAAGCCACAGAGGTCCTGTGCATTGACGGCGGTGCTTGTCTGCATACTTCACACCGCCAGCTCAAGCAGTGGGTGCGGGAAATCAACGCGGCAGAACCACCCGTCGAGTCACGCAAGCCTCTGAAATGGTCCAGCACGCCTATCATCTTTGATATTGAGGACCACCCTGATCGCATAACTGTGGTCGGGTGCTTGCCGATGTTGGTTTCACCAACTATCCGCAACCTCAAGGTCACTAAGATGCTAGTTGACGGTGGGGCCGGCTTGAACCTGATCTCCTCCGCGGTACTCCAGAAACTCCAGATCCCTGATGGCGAGCTCGAAGAGACCGGCACATTCCAAGGAATCAATCCAGGAAGGAGCAAGCCGAAGGGAAAGATCATGTTGCCGGTGACATTTGGCAGCAAGTTGAACTTCAGGACTGAGAGGGTCACTTTTGACGTTGCTGACTTTCCATTGCCTTACAATGAGATACTCGGCCGTCCAGCACTCGCCAAATTCATGGCAGCCTCTCACTATGCATACAACATGCTGAAGATGCCAGGCCCGATAAGTGTCATCTCTGTCCCTGGCGACAAGAAGGATGCTCTTATCTGCACCGACAAGATCTACCAGGAAGCGACAGCCGCAACAGATCGCAAGTCACTTACCGTTGAAGCTCCCGGGGCGAAGAAGAAGACCAAGTCCGGCAAGAGTTCTGATTCCCACTCCGGCAAGCGCACCTCTTCGGAGTGCTGCGCTACCGTCGAGGACACACCATCGAGCTCCACCGGCAAGTGTAAGAAGACAATGGCAGCTCCACCAGAGACCAAGAAGGTGTCCGCCAAGGAGGATGGCACTGGTGGTACCTTTACCATCAGTGCCACTCTCGACCCTAAATAGGAAAGCGCGCTCGTTGCTTTCCTGCGGGCGAACGTCGACGTATTTGCGTGGCAACCGTCTGACATCCCTGGTGTTCCGAGGAAAGTAATCGAGCACCATCTTGCCGTCTGTCCTCATGCGCGGCCCGTCAAGCAGAAAGTCAGGAAGCAGGCAGTGGAGCGCCAAGAATTCATCGCAGAAGAAATCAAGAAATTGGAAGCAGCAGGCCTTGTCAGAGGAGTGCTCCATCCTACATGGTTGGCCAACCCTGTAGTCGTGCGCAAGGCAAACGGGAAATGGAGGCTTTGTATCGACTTTACCGATGTCAATAAAGCTTGTCCCAAAGACCCATTTCCCTTGCCGCGCATCGACCAGATTGTTGACTCCACGGCCGGATGTGACTTGCTTTCATTTCTTGATGCATACTCAGGATACCATCAGATCTTCATGGCAGAAGAGGATGAGGAGAAGACCGCATTCATCACCCCATGTGGCACATACTGTTTCATACGGATGCCTTTCGGTTTAAACAATGTTGGTTCAACATTTGCAAGGGTAGTCCATGAGGCTTTTGAGCCGCAAATACACAGAAATGTGGAAGCCTACATGGATGACATAGTGGTCAAGAGCAATGACAAGGCGACTCTGATTCAAGATTTAGACGAAACCTTTGCAAATCTGGGCAAGATCAACCTCAAGCTTAACCCCGAGAAGTGTGTGTTTGGAGTCCCCTCCGGCAAGCTTCTCGGGTTCTTCGTGTCTCAGCGAGGAATTGAAGCCAATCCGACAAAATCAAGGCCATTGAGCAGATTGAAGCACCGAAGCGCGTCAAGGATGTACGAAGACTTGCCGGTTGCGTAGCTGCTCTTAGCAGGTTTATCTCTAGGTCTGCTGAGCGCGCCCTGCCATTTTTCAAAATATTGAAAAAGGCAGGTCCAATGAAATGGACTCTGGAAGCAGAGGCTGCACTGCAGGACATAAAGAGATACCTGTCCTCCACTCCAACACTTGTCGCACCTAAGCCACAAGAGAAGTTGCTGCTATATATAGCGGCAACCAATCAAGTGGTTAGTGCTGCGTTAGTAGCGGAGAGGGAGGCGGATGATGAGCCAGCAACCACGGCAGATGCATCCAGCGACAAGCAGGGGCAAGCTCTGGTCCCGACAAAGATGGATCTGCGCAGGCGCGTGAGAAGATGCAGAAAAGAATGGTGCAGCGCCCAGTTTACTTTGTCAGTTCCCTTCTGCAGGGGGCTAGGTCAAGGTACTCAAGTGTGCAGAAATTGCTTTTCGGCCTTCTCATGGCCTCGAGAAATTTGCGCCATTACTTCCAAGCACATGAAATCACAATCGTCACTCGTTTTCCGCTGAAGAGGATACTGCAAAATCCAGAAGCAACAGGCAGGATTGTCGAGTGGGCACTGGAATTGTCAAGCTTTGGCCTCAAGTTTGAGAGCACTTCAACTATCCAAAGCAGAGCATTGGCGGAGTTCATAGCAGAATGGACGCCAACACAAGATGAAGAAATTCCAGAAACGAGCATCCCCGTCAAGGAAGCAAGCAAAGAGTGGCTGATGTACTTTGATGGTGCCTTCTCGCTGCAAGGCGCCGGTGCGGGCGTGTTACTTGTTGCACCCACCGGAGAGCACCTCAAGTACGTAGTCCAGATGCACTTTCCCAAGGAGCAAGCAACGAACAATACCGCAGAGTATGAAGGTTTGCTTGCCAGTCTCAGGATCGCAGCAGACCTTGGGATCAAGAAGCTCATTGTCAGGGGTGACTCACAGCTTGTCGTCCGCCAAGTGAACAAGAATTATCAGAGTCCGTTGATGGAAGCTTATGTTGATGAAGTGAGAAAGCTAGAAGAGCACTTTGACGGCCTACAGATGGAACATGTTCCAAGAGCTCAGAACGACATTGCCGATGGCCTGTCGAAGTGCGCCGCAGTTAAGTTACCTCTGGAACTAGGAATCTTTGTGCTCAAACTGACTCAACCGTCTGTAACGCCATCAACTGGACAGAGCAAGAAGAGGAAGTTGATTTCTGGTGACTATTTTCCGGTAGAGCTCCCCGAAGCCGCCGCCAAGAAGGTCCTCAAGATCAACACCAAGGGTGCTGAGGACCAGTCTGCTCCGGCAAGCCCTAGGTTTGTTCCGTTGAAGCAGACGCTCCCGACAAGTTTTGCTCCGGCAAGCTTGCCGGGGAACATCAAGCTCCGGCTGAGCCGCAGGTTCTCGCCGTAGAAGCGGATGTTCCCGCAGCAGCAGATGTGCCTTTAGTCCTTGTTGTCGAGCCGCAAGCTCCAGCATGGGCACAGCAGATTGTCCGTTTCCTTCAGACAGGAGAACTTCGCGAAGAGCAAGAAGAAGCGGAAAGAGTAGCCCGGCAGTCAAGTACGTACCAGTTTGTCGACAACACACTATACAGAAGAAGACTCAACGGTGTGAAATTGAAGTGTATTCACCGGGAAGACGGACAAAAGCTGTTGGCAGAGATACATGGAGGCATATGTGGTCACCACATTGGCACAATAGCACTCGCCGGCAAAGCGTTCCGGCAAGGTTTCTTTTGGCCGACAGCCCTCCAGGATGCAACTGCACAAGTAACCAAGTGTGAAGCGTGCCAGTTCCATTCCAAGCAGATACACCAGCCAGCTCAAGCTCTCCAGACGATCCCTTTATCCTGGCCATTTTCGGTCTGGGGGCTCGACATCCTCGGCCCCTTTCCCCAAGCTATCGGGGGCTTTGAGTACTTGTACGTTGCAATCGACAAGTTCACAAAGTGGCCAGAATTGGAAGCAGTGAGGAAGGTGACAGCACAGTCAACAGTCAAGATCTTCAGGTCGATTGTTTGCCGCTTCGGGATCCCTAACAGGATGATCACCGACAACGGCACGCAATTCACGAGCCGCACCTTCATGCAGTACGTCCAAGATCTTGGCGCCAAGGTCTGCTCCGCTTCTGTTGCTCATCCGAGAAGTAACGGTCAAGCGGAGAGGGCGAATGCTGAAGTGCTGCGCGGGCTCAAGACCAGGACTTTCGACAGGCTGCGCAAGTGCGGAAAGAACTGGATTGAGGAGCTGCCGGTGGTTCTTTGGTCGATCAAGACGACGCCAAATCGAGCCACTGGCCAGACACCTTTCGCTCTAGTTTATGGAGCAGAGGCAGTTCTCCCCACGGAACTCGTATACGGGTCACCTCGAGTGCTCGCTTATGATGAGCTTGAGCAAGAGCAGTTGCGACAAGATGACGCGCTGCTCCTTGAGGAGGACCGTCTTCAGGCCGCTGTACGAGCTGCTCGATACCAGCAAGCTTTGCGCCGCTACCATAGCCGCAAAGTTAATGCCAGAAGTCTCGAGGAAGGCGACCTTGTTCTTCGGCACGTTCAGTTCGCCAAGAATTCCAACAAGTTGACACCAAATTGGGAAGGCCCTTACCGGGTGAAACGAGTCACTAGGCCTGGCGCTGTCCGCCTTGAGACCGAAGATGGCATTTCGGTGAGCAACTCCTGGAACATTGAGCATCTTCGTAAGTTTTACCCGTAGGGCGCGGTTGCCGGAACCTGTTCCGGCAACCACCTTTTGTACAAGTCTTGTTGATGTTGCATATAATCCTTTGTATGAAGCCGGGCGCAGACCCCGTGCATAAGTAAAGCTCATGTGCTCCGCACATCTTGTCAATTTCATGCTTTCTACTTCTTCTTGCATGCGTTATCTGACACTTTGTGCAGCGCCTACCCACGGTAAGCAATAACGAGCCATAAGGCTCCATATCTTTATTTTCTCTTCTTTCTCTTTCTCAAAGAAAGGAAGGCTCCCTCGCCCACAAGTTTGCCGGGGGAAAGGAGAAGATAATGGTGTGGACCAAGCGTCGTTCGAGGAAGTTTCGCCTTACCGGGAAGCAAACGACAGAAAAGCTAAGTTGCTAAAAGTTTGAGCAATCAGTTTTAAAAAATTTAAGTTATCTTCCTCGAACGACCCTGCTTTGTATGGAAAACCTATGCGCGGAGGAACCAACTCGTAGCTAGTTGCGCCCTTACTTTGTTTCGAGTCCGCTCAACAACTTAAGTGAGCTGCGACTAGTTGCGACAAGGTTTCTTGTCGGTAGCGGCACCGCCAACAGGCTGTTGACGTCCCGCACTCAACGCTCGCGGCTAAGGTGCCTGCGCCGACAAGTTCCCTAAAAGCGTAGGGAAAAAACATACAAAGGAAGGAATCAAGTAAAGGAAATAACATAGCAATCGCTACCCAAAATAGAGTTATATTACAAGATAGGTTGTCGCAGCTCTAACAGATTGTTCTCATAACATGACCAGCAGCGACAAGAAAAAGAGAAAACGGGCGGCCTAATCTACGCGATCGCCCTCAACCCTCTTCATCCCGCTCACCTTGTCCACAATGGGTGCGACAAGGGTCTTGAGCGCTTCCAGATCAGCATCCGGCGGCAAGGTCCTGAGGACGTTGGTGAGGTTGAGGCCTGGGTTGCGGAAGGCCACCTTCACCAGCACCTTTTGAAGAGCTCCCGCGCAGATCTTGCGCGACTCGTCGGCCAGCTGCTTTGGGATCTTCTCCCGGAGTCGCTGGAGGGCCGTCGCCACGCCTTTGAAGAACAAGCTGAGCTTGGTGCTGGGTTGGAGGTGCTCATCGGAGGAATACCCGAGATCCTCCATCCCCAGCTGCGCCAGCTCCCTGTCGATGGTTGCGGCAACATCCACGAGACCCTCAGTCCAGTGCTCCACATTCTCCCTAAAAGTGTTCTGGGCGGCGGCAGCACTCGCCAGCAGCGCCTCGTGGGCCTTGATCTTCTCCGTCAAGGCCACCTCCCGCTCCCTGGCGCCGTCCAGCGTCTGAGTCAAAGTAACCAGCTTCAACTCAAGATCTGTGTTGGAGTCCTTGGCGGCGCTAAGCTCTTTGCTCCTCTCAGCGAGACGACCCTGCAGCTCGCCATAAGCGGCGGCGTCCTTCTCGCGCTCACGCTTGAGCGCAGCAAGCTCCTCGCCGCTCGCCTTGAGATCGGCCTCCAGCTGCGCCATCTTTGTCTCCAGCTCCTTCTTGGCGGTCTCGGCAGCTGCGGCAGCATCCTCTGCTTCCTTGAGAGCCCCGCCAAATGTTTGCTCGTGCGCGACAAGCTCCTCCTCGTGGCTGTCAAGCTTGACCTTGCGCTGCGCCAACTCGCCTTCCTGCGCAGATAGCTTCTCGGCAACAAGCCGCTGTTGCTCTTCAACTTCAGCCTTCTCGAGGAGGAAGGCTTTACGCTCCTCGGCGAGTTGCTCCCGCTCCTCTGCCAGGGACCGGAGAGCTTCCTGGTTGAAGCCCCGGAGCTCCTCTGCGCGCTTCTCGATGTCCACTCCCACCTTCGCGACAAGCGCTTCTCGGGATACCAGCTTGGCCTGTCGGGCGCGGTAGAGCGACAACAGCTTCCGCAGCAGCTCCTCCTCCTCAGGCTCGCCGCTGCTGCTGCTCGGCGTGTCGACCAGCGTCAGCCCAGCGGAGGCGAGCAACTCTTCATCTAAGATCTCTCCTTCCACCGGCGCCCTGGAGCTTGACGCCCAGGGGAGCTTGATGAAGATGCCGTCGCCGGCCTTCGAATAGGGGCCGGGCTAGGGCTCTTTGGAGCCTGGCGCTGCAGCAGTGGCGGAGGGATCGGCGGTCGGCATAGCGCCTGACGCTCCTGCGGCCTCGGGGCCGTCAGTGCGATCGCCGGATCCCTCGCCAGCTTCTGCGGCGGCAGCTTTGGCGGCCTCTTCGCCGGCGGGATCATCAGCGCCGGCTTCTCCTTCGGTGGCAACGGCGTCGTCGGTATTGCTGCACACGTTCTCCTCGCCGGCGACCTCAGTTTCCATCTGCTCCGTGGCAGATGGATCTGACGAACGGAAAAAGGAGAAAAGTCAAGCAAATATCCAAAAAGAGAATCAGAAGAAGAAGAACCCAAGGGAAGTTTTCAAGCAAGAGGATTACCTGTACTAGGATCTGCAGTCCTGGTCTCAACCACCGGAGGGTCGCTGGTGCTGTCCCTTGCCGGAGAACTGTCCCTTGCCGGAGAATTCTCCCTTGGCGGAGAATGCTCCCTTGCCGGGGAATCCGAACTTGGCGGTGTAGTCGAAGCAGATGGCATTTAGGGAGCGGCTTCCGGGCACTCCTGGTGAGGCTGCTCTACTCCTACACAAACCAACAGTCAAATATCAGCAAAGAAAGAGCACCCATGCACGCCTGACAGCAGGAAGTAAACCATATACTTACGCTGGGGGCTGCGCTGGGGGCTGCTTTGAGGAATGGTTGCCGGGTCCGGCAAGGTGGTTTCGGACATGTCCCCTGCCGTCGCAATGGGATCATCCTCGATGACAATCACCGGGGCCTTGGCTCTCTTCGCCGCTCTCTGGGCCAGTGTCCTGAAAAGGAATGGGTTCAGAGTGAAGCAAATCAGATACAAGACAAAACAACAAGAATTGAAGAACTACAAGTACAGCAAAGAATCTTACTCTTCCTCTTCCTCGTCGGAGCTGAGCGCAGAGAGGTCGAAGTCCGGCCCACCTTCGGCGCGACAAGGCGGAGGAGTAGGTTCCCTTAGCCGCTTGGCGGGAGCAGAAGCGGTGGTCCGGGAGGGCCCCGCTCCAGTTGCCGCAGCGGCGTGAGGTGCTCCCGCGGCAACAGTGCTTGCCACGGTGGAGCGCGTCGAGCGGCGCGGCGGCTGTTGACTCGTCTGCCACCCTGCTATGTCCCCGGCCTTGCGGAGACTCCTTCTTGGTGGAGCTGGGGGCTCCGCTTGCGGCGAGCTGGCTGAAGGTGGGGAGGAGGAGGAGCCGATCTTCAACGAGTCGCTCGCGCCCTCGGCGGGCTCGCTCGACTCAGCTTCAGGCCCGACAAGCTCTTCCTCGCCGGCAAGCTCCTCTCGCTCGACAAGGCTTGCCGCCTCTGCTGCCTCTGCCTCCTCCACGGTGAATCCAAACTCGCCTGCGGCAGCGGCTGCTGCCGCCTCTTCCAGCCTGGTGGCGATGCGCTGCATCTCATCATCGGTGGTGTCGCGGGTGAGGCTCTTCTGTTCATCGGGGTGGACCGGCACTTCTACCAGGCCGTCAAAGAACTCCTGCACGACGTCATCTGCAGGCTCTTGCCAAGTTGGGACAATTCCATGCGAGTCGCACAGCGGCATCATTGCACGGATGCGGTCGAGCGAGGAGTTGTTGCACAGCGGAACGACACTCCTCGGCAACCTGAACGCTCCGGGATGTTCAGGATCGTGCTTGAACAGTTCCAGGAGCATCGCGTCCAGTTCCAGGACAGTGAAGTTAAAATTGAGGCCCGGGCGCAGCCTCATGATATCCGCCGCATTCTGGAACTCCCAGGCGGGTCTCCTGCTCTCATGCAGGGGGGCGATGCGGCAACGAAGAAAATCTGCGCCAACGGTGCCTACAGTGAGCCCGGCAAGCCTAAGGCGTAGGATCCGAGTGACGGCAATCTTCAGCCTAGCGTCTTCCGGGGCCACGCTGCTCCAATCGTTGCTGCGCACTACTGGGGCTTGGCGCTGGGCGGTAAATGGCTACGGGTTCTCCTCGACAATCCAACACCAGTCTGCTCTGCATTCATCCCACTTTCTGCGGAGCTCTCCCTCCAGATAAGCGTCCTTCTTGCCGGTTCTCGAGATCCAAGCGATTCCGCCGGAAAGAGGCTCCCCTCTCTCAACTGGGGGCATAAAGAAGTGGCGGAAAAGAGCTACGTTTGGATAGACTCCGACAAAGTTTTCGCAGAGATGTGCGAAAACTGCCATGGTCAGAACAGCATTGGGGGTGAAGTCAAGGAGGCGGAACCCGTAGGTGTTCATGATATCGCAGAAAAATTCAGAGAAAGGCGGGCAGAGCCCGCAGTAGAAGAACAGCGCAAAGAAAGGATATCCATTCGGAGCCAGTTCCGAAGCGGCAGCTGGGAGTACCTTCGTACGCGGATGCGCTCGCGTCTCCGTCGACCAGAAGAGGTAGTAGTACTCCCTCAGCTCCTTCGCGGCGAGCTGGGGGGGTGGGGGGAAGATTGCCCGCTCCTTTCGCAGCGCGGCGAGCCGCTGCACCTCAGCCGACTTCACGACCTTCCCCTTGTCGGCTTTCGGAGCCAAGGCGGAGGTGGTGGGGGAGATCGACGGCGTTGGTGATGCTGGTGGAGATGGGGGGCGGAGCGCTGCTCTCTTTCAGCTTTAGGAAGAAGGGGGGAGCGGCAGAGATTTCTGAGATTGGAGTAACAACCGGCGAGATGGGCGAACTGCCCCTGTTTCCCCTGCTTATAAAGAGGGAGGGGACAGGCGTTCCATCTTTCCGAATAAAGAAACCACCCACGATCTCTCCCACGACGCCGCATTCGACGCGTGCCGTTCAGGGAAGGCGCGGTGGATACGCAATAAGATACGGCGTAACCCAGGCCGCGCGTGCCCGTGCCCTGTTTTGGGCCTGGCCCAACAGCGCTCGGCGCCATGTGTGGCCCAGGCCCGGGGGCTCCTGTCGGTGTACTAGAGTAGGGGTACCCTAGTATTCCGAACTTGTGCATGGGCAGTCGCAGCACCCCGCGGCAAGGCTTGCCGGGTGACCGCCAAGGTCCTCCGTGGTTTCTTTGGAGCCATTCAAGAACAAAGTATTCAAGCCAAGGAGACAAGGCCCCGGCAAGAGCAGCTTGCCGGGAAGGCCAACCAAGGCATCTCAAGGAACTTGCCACGATGCGCCACGCGTCCCGTCAAGGCCCGGTGAGCGACAAGCTTCCGGACGTGACAAGACAACGACCGCAGCAAGGCGCTTGCCGCGGCAAGTGACCACTCTGTACCCACGCTCCAGCACATCCACCAACGTGTCGCCCTAGGACCTTTCCAGGCGCGCGTGGCAAGAGGCTGTGCGGCCAGCGGTGCACGGTGGCAAGCGACGCTGACAAGATTGCCATCGTGGCAAGCGGTGGCGTCCCTGACGGTCCCTTTTTGCACTATTTGGGCGACATAGACGGGCATTTAATGCCTTTGTCCCCTACCGTCAGGGTTAGGTATGATACACTGTACAGGTAGTTGTACCTACCGCAATTCCTTTTCCATTTTTACCCTTGTCTACGTTGCCACCTGTCGGAGACCCCTTTAGCATATAAAAGGAGGCCCATGCGCAACGTAGAGGAGGGGGGAAGGCAGAAAAACACTCACGCTCGGTCTCGTTAGCAGCTAGTGTGTACTGTAGCACTCAGCGCTCCCGAACAAGAACTGAATACACTCAGACATGCAGCAGTAGGAGTGTTATCTCTCCGGAGAGCTCCGAAGCTGGGTAAACTACTCGTGTGCTTCGCCTCGATCCGCTCTTCGTGCGATCTCCGCCCCCCGCCGAACCGAAAGAGGCTCGGTCCGCCGGTCCCATAGGTGTTCGTGGATCAGTTTCCCCGACACACTCATGATTTGGAATTGGCCGAGGTAGTTCATGCTTTAAAAAATTAGAGACACTACCTCATTGGAAAAAGGTGCCAAATTTTTACCGACCACAAAAGCCTCAAATACATATTTACCCAGCCGGATTTAAATCTCCGTCAGTGAAGATGGCTGGAGTTGGTCAAGGATTATGATCTTGGAATAAATTACCATCCGGGTAAGGCCAACGTGGTTACTGATGCACTCAGTCGAAAGCCCGTTAGTTTAAACGTCATGCTGGAACCTCTGCCTTCTGAACTCAAAGAAGAAATGGCTTAGCTCAACCTGGTTGTTGTGGAGGCTAGTCTTGCCAATATTCTGACGATCACTCCTACTCTTGAGGAACAAATCCGCAAGGCCCAGCCAGGCGACGCCACACTGCAGAAACACATCAAGTCATCCGATTTCTCGAAGGATCAGTGTGGTACCCTCCGATTCAGGGGAAGGATTTGTGTGCCTAATCAAGCTGACCTAAAGCAGAAAAAAATTTCGAAAGCCCACGAGTCCTCGTATTCAATCCACCCTGGAGGCACAAAAATGTATGAAGACCTTCGACAAATATTCTGGTGGGATGGAATGAAGAAAGACATTGCTTATTTCATGGCCTGTTGCGACATCTGCAACAAGGTTAAGGCGAAATATCAGAAACCAGGCAGACTTCTCCAACCACTGCCCATATCACAATGGAAATGGGACGATGTTTGTATGGATTTCATCACAGGATTACCCAGGACCCGACGAGGCAATAATGCGATCTGGGTCATAGTGGATACATTAACCAAGGTGGCTCACTTTCTCCCAGTCAAAACCTCATACCGAGGAGATGAGCTTGCCCGACTGTATGTATCCAGGATTGTCAGTTTGCGTGGAGTTCCCCGAACCATCACTACTGACTGAGGTTCACTATTCACCTCTGCTTTCTGGACCCGTCTCCATCAAGCCCTTCGGACGGAATTAAAATACAGCACTGCTTATCACCCTCAGACGGATGGGCAAACGGAAAGAGTAAATCAGATACTCGAAGATATGCTCCGAGCCTGTGTTTTAGCCCAAGGATCACAATGGGAAGATTGCTTTCCATACGCCAAGTTCTCATATAACAATGGATTCTAGACCAGTTTGAAGATGTCACCTTATGAAGCTTTGTATGGCCATAATTGCCGCACTCCATTAAATTGGTCTCAAACCGGAGACAGCCGTATTTTCGGAATAGATCTCATGCTGGAGGCCGAAAAGCAAGTCAAAGAGATCCGAGACAGATTGCAGCTGGCCAAATCGCAATAGAAAAGTTATTATGATGCAAAGCACCGACAGATCAGTTTTGAACCCGGAGAACATGTCTACCTACGAGTCACACCCATGAAGGGAGTAAGAAGGTTCCAAACCCGTGGAAAATTGGCACCCAGGTTTATTTGTCCATTTCCCGTCATGACACGAGTAGGTGCTGTGGCATATCAGTTGGAGTTGCCTCCGGAACTGTCCGACGTGCACAACGTGTTCCACGTTTCACAACTACGACGGTGCATCTCACCACCCGAGAAAAAGACCGATTTGGCAGAGATAGAGCTGGCAAAGGATTTGACCTACGAAGAGAGGCCAGTAAAAATTTTGGATCTGATGGAAAGAGACACTCGCAGTAAGTCACAGAAATTTTACAAGGTTCAATGGATGCACCATACCGAATCAGAATCAACCTGGGAATCAGTAGAATTTCTTAGGGCATCTTATCCAGAATGGTTTTCCCAAGCAACCGAATCTCGAGGACGAGATTCGTTCTAAGTGGGGGAGGTTTGTCACAGCCTGGTTTTTGCCCTCTTTTCTTTGCTTGATTTTCATCTGAGTTGGTTTGAATTTGGAGTTTCGAATCATTCCATTTGGACTTGATCACTTGGGTATCACTTTATTTTCAACCCAAGTGCCTCCTCTCCTCTTCTAATCCATCATTTCACTCCTGGCCAACCCAACAAAATTGCTTGGAATATTTTTCTTAAATGAAAAATATTCATTTTCCCTCCTAAACCCTAGCTAAAATCTTTGACCTCCAAAGCAACCCTCATTTCTGTTGCCCCAAAAATACTGAGAAAAATCCCAAATATTCTTTGGACCCTAGGGCATATTTTTGAGCAAAAATGTTTCACAACTTTTTGGAATTTTTGCTACAGAAAATATTTTCACTTCTGGGCTGAAAGCAGTAACATGCTACACTACTCTAATGCAAGCGGTAGAGAGAAAGAATAGGTGATATCGGTTGATCAGGGGGGCTTGCCTGGTTGCTCTAGCAAGGAGGGGTCGTCAACACTGTAGTCGATCGGAAAAACAGCGGCATCGGTCTCGATGTCTAACGAGAGAAGAGGGGGAAGAAACAATAAATATAATGCAAACATATGCATGATGATGCATGACATGACAATGAGCGGTACTAGGTGTGCCTTAACGCAGTAGTAGGTGATACCGACGAAGGGGTGAAACATCCGGGAAAGTATTCCCGGTGTATGTCGTTTTCGGGCAGATGAACTAGAGGTGAAATGTTGCATCTTTGCTATGCTAGGGACGTGTGACGGAAGAACGGACTACGTATTTTGATTCATCACATTTTTCTGAGCAACTTTCATGTATAAAGTATTTTCATCCAAATTATGGATTATATTATATGACTGTCACAGCCTGGTTTTTGCCCTCTTTTCTTTGCCTGATTTTCATCCGAGTTGGTTTGAATTTAGAGTTTTGGATCATTCCATTTGGACTTGATCACTTGGGTATCCCTCGATTTTCAACCCAAGTGCCTCCTCTCCTCTTCTAATCCATCATTTCACTCCTGGCCAACCCAACAAAATTGCTTGGAATATTTTTCTTAAATGAAAAATATTCATTTTGCCTCCTAAACCCTAGCTAAAATCTTTGATCTCCAAAGCAACCCTCATTTCTGTTGCCCCAAAAATCCTGAGAAAAATCCCAAATATTATTTGGACCCTAGGGCACATTTCTGAGCAAAAAATTTCACCACTTTTTGGAGTATTTTTGCTACAGAAAATATTTTCACTTCTGGGCTGAAATGGTAGTTACTACAGCAACTACCTTTTTACTAGCTCCAGTGCAGCTTGTTTTCCCTGTGCTTATTCACCTTAGTAAGAGTCAGTAAAACCCCAAAGATCAGCCCTTGAATCACTGTGGTTTGACCACAGTAACTGTCCAAAGTTTCTGTCCAGTAACTAAACATCTTCACCATTTCACTTCTATTGCACCTGGAAACAAACCGAGCCGTGGTAACACCTAAAGTTACTAAGGACTACACGCCAAGCATCATGGTTAGTGCATATGTGGCCTGATGTCACGGTCCACGTGGTGATCACGTTCATCCGAGGGTGCTGGCATGCCAAACGCGCGCTCTGCGCGTCGCCAGCACCTCTGTGGCGCATGTGCCCGCTGCTCGGCCAGCCTGGGCATGTCCCCCCACGCCACCATCCTCGTCTCCACCCCCTTAACTCCTCCCTGCCGCTCGCCGACACCGGAGCTCGCTACAGCGAGCATGGGCACGGTCCGGCCAACGGCACAGTGCCCGCGCACTGTGTTCGTCCCCTTCCTCATGGCTCCTGTGCTCGTCCGCGTCCGTGCACATCTCTCGCATGAACCCCGTCGCCTTCTCCCTCTCTCTCTGGCACCACTCGTTGTCGGGCACCGGCGACAGCTGTCCTCCGGCGGAGCCGGAGCCCTCCTTGCTGCCCCGCCTATAAATAGCCCCCTCCGCAGCCTCCTGGAGCACCGCACCTCGCCACACCTCCCTCCCATAGCCACTAGAAGCCGCAGCCCGGCCGGGCAGGCCGCGGACTGCCGTCCCCGAGCCGAGCTCGCCGGCGATCTCTCCTGGATCGACCCCGCAGCTCCAGCCACTCCCAAGCCGAGGCGACCCCGGCAGGGCCTCCGCCTCTCTTCCGTGAAGCCAACGAGCCAAGCCCGAGCCCCTGGAGCCACCCCTAGCCGTCGTCTTCCTCATCTCCGGCGACCATCGTGTTCTGCCTCCGCTTGCGAGGGAGAAACCGACGCCGTCCGGTCACCATTTTCCATGCCACGGGTACGGGCAGGTGCGCAAGAACCTTCTCCGTCGATCCCTCCCTCTCATCTTCCCCCAAGAGGCCTCAACGCCGGCGAACGCTCCGGCGACCTGCCGCCCGTCTCTGTTTTCTCCCCCCCTCTGGGCTGACTAGCGGGGCCCGCTAGTCAGCCACTCATAACGCGCGCGAAGCGGTATGAGTGGTGGCGCCCCGGGAAAATACGCCATCGACGTCACCCCCTCTCTATTATTTTTTTCAAATTTACTTAAATTCCAGGAGCATTCAAACAGCCATAACTTTTATTCTACAAGTCCAAATGCAGTGATTCTTTTTGCATTGTGTTCTTTGTCTAAAAATCTAACAGCTCCCAAAAGATGGGATTTTTCCTTGCTGCCTAGATTTTCTGACAATTTTCAGAAGGTTTCTTGATATTTTTCTTTTGTGGTTTTTGAATGTTTTCAGAGGAACCAGCTTGTCTTGAGGATCACCAGGAGCCTTGTGACCCTCATCAGTACTAAGGCAAGCCACAGTAACATTTTCATGGTGCCACTTCAATATTATTGATTTTCATATTTGAACTTATGAATATTGATGCATTTTAATTAGTTATATAATAAATATATTCTGTTGTATGCTTGTTATGTTAAAATGCTTGAACTTCAGTATGTTTGAAGTAAATATTGTTGGTAAGGTGATGAGAACTTAGTTGTTAGAGTTAAATAAATAATATGGTCATAGAATTGATGAGAAATTTGGATATTATTTTTGCATGAGGTATAATGATGATAATTGCTAGAAATGGTTCTGGTATAAGTAAAGTAAGGTTTTTTACCAGTATAGTAGCATGATTTTATGTTGGCTCCGTGGGAGCGTGGTTGGTGCAGTTTTGCATGGTTCTGTGATGCATATGTTAAGTGATGCATGGTATGGCAGTATGACACCGGTTATTTTCTTTTCGCATTAAAAGTTGAACCAGATTAATATTCAACTTGAACATGTTGTTGACCGGGTCGTGGTGCCGCTGAAATGAGTCTTTCCCAGTGCAACCACTTTTGCCGGTATGGGACGGCCTTAATCCGTTTCATTGTCGTGCCTCTGGTCGGTACCTCAAATTAGGGAAGGTTATGGGCATGCTGTACCCTGGCCCGGTAGGCAAGCATAACCTTGTGAGCCCGTTGTTAAGTTAAGTTTGGTACCGGATCCCAGTGTGGATCGTGGCCACGATGGTGGTCGAGGTGTCTAGAGGTAGACACGGGGCCACCCAGGACTAGCCCAGTGGGGTCTGAGTCGGAGGGGCCGGGAGAGTGTCATGACAGTGACATGGTTTCGTCGGAACGCTGTTGGTCCACTCGGATGGGAGAGTGAGGCCATGGGTTCCGTAGTGTGGGTACAGTGTACTAACCTCTGCGGAGTGTATTTAATCTATCGATAGCCGAGTCCACGGATACGGACACGCTCGAAAGTAAGGTACACCATGGGTCAACACTTAATAAATATGCACACTAAATTGCACTAAGGATGAAAGTGAGGTCATCGTGTTGAGTTGGCCACGAGTTGGTCGGGTTGTGATCGCCGTAAGGATCACGGGCCACGAGTTGGTCGGGTTGTGATCGCCGTAAGGATCACGGGCCATGAGATGGTCGGGTTGTGATCGCCATAAGGATCACGGGTATGTGTTGGTAATATTATGTTTGTTGGTCACATCTGGTAAGCAAGTTGGGAGAATGAGTACCTGTTGAGCATAGTCACATCATGTTGGTTATATAGTTGCATTGTTGATTAAAACTAGATAAATATCATAATATTGTCTGTCATCTTGTTATGCTTATTGTGAGCTTGCAAGTACCTTCAATGTACTGACCTGGCGTGTCATGCCAGAGTTCAGGAAAGTCCCGTTGAAAAGGAGTGATGTCCGAGTCTAGACAATGTCCACGCCGGTGTCCTTGTGCTATGGAGTCCCGCTACGATGTTGTTCCGCTGACGAGTGGTTGTCATGATCGAGGCCCCTTTATGTTCACTAAATAATGTACATATTGTTCAGCCGCACCGTGTGTGCCGCTTGGCCTCGCTAACTGTTGTAATATGAACTATGTTCCGCAAGCATGAATAAAGCGGTTGTATTCTGTGCCATGTTGTTGTGTGTTGCCAGAAGACAAGGTCTCTGGGCTGGCAATGCAGGGTAAACCGGTCTCTCTGAGTCGGGGTGCCACAATGACTTTTCAAAGATTAAATGATTTTATGGAAAACTTTTATTTCGAAAATAAATGGCTAAAAGCTAGATGTACCAGTGGTGTGTACACTACCAATGTGGTTGTTTGACTGCCAGGTGGGGCCAAAGTCAAAGTCAACAGCCCTATTAGAGTTGACTAGTCAAAATCAACGGTGTCGAAGGGACCCAACTGTCATATATAGTAGGTAATTTGATTTTGGTTATTTTGTTTAATCTCTAGGGGACCCACATGTCACATGTACTAATAAAAGTAGTTGGACTAAATTAATCTAGAAGGGGCCACATGTCATCTGGCTATACTTAATCACTAATTAGTCTAACCAGACTAAACTAAAAAGCTGGCCACCACACGGCCATGCGCAAAGGCACTAGACCATGTCCACGTCATAGGAGGCCTGAAGGTGCTTGCGACCTCAACCAACAACAGCAGTAGCCATGGCAGCAGAAGCAACGACGGTAGCACCGGCAAGTGCAGAGCAACAGCTAGCGGGAGAAGCAGCATGCAGGAAGCAGCGGCAGTGGGCAACAACAGTAGCGTCTGCACGCGGGGCTGGCCGGCGCGGTCTGCGAGCAGGAGCAAGGACACTAGGGGCGAGCAGCACGCGAGAGCAGGCCATTAAGCATTGGGATTTTGGTGGATTTCACCAAGTCGGGCGTGAAGCTTGCGCGGGAACCCGTGCCGGTTGTGCGGGAATGAGCTCACCAACAATTCATTAGCGCCACTTCAAACCACTATTTGACCAAAAGAACGCCCCCACGCGCTGCTCAAACTTGCGCTCGAAGTCGTCTGCGGCAGCGGGGTGACAAGACGCGTGAGAGGAGGACAAAAGGACAAATACACATAGGTTAATAAAAAAATGTGTGCAATTTAATTACCTACTACCCTCGTCCTAGTTTATAAGTCATCTTGTATTTTTGTGCCAAATTTTGACTAGATATTTAACTAATAAAATACGAATGCATGCCGCAAAAGATTATATTGTTGGATTCATATTTGAACATAGTTTTGAATTATATAATTTTTATAACATGCATTAACATTTTGTTAGTTAAATCTAAGCTTGAAATATGGAACTGAATATAAAGGGGACTAATAGACTAAGACGGAGGTAGTAGCACATGCTCGCTCTCTACGCATTGTCGCAACTGTCGGTCGGCTTGTAGACGACCATTCCCTGTGTGTTCAACTGCTCTATGTGTGTGGTTGCTCGCAGTTGAGGCGGCCGCGGTGCGCCCTGCTCGCGTCCCCCCACGTGCGCTCTACTCTCGTGTCCCTCTGAGCGCTCTGCGCTCGTCCCTCCAGGCGCACTGCCAGTGTTTGGGGTCGGCGCATGATCACGTAAGCTCGTGCTGCAATTACACATGCAGTTGCGCCGGGCGCGACGCCACGATGAAGTTACCCAATGCGAAAACTACCATGCGGACGCACCGAGAATCCAGGCCGCCTGGCCCCCATTTATTCCTCCAGCCATTTACCTTCATCTCTCGCGCCACGCGACACAATAAGAACACCCATGACGACACATACAGAGAGGACCTCCATCGGTTCCAATGGCGCTCCCCGTGGCTCCAATGGCGCACCCAGCGGCCAACGACAACGAGGGGTAGTTCACCACGCATCATGTAGTGGACACCCATGTGAGGGGGAAGAACCTCTCGGTGGTGTACACGATCAAAGCGGTCTCGGTGGAGAGCTCCATGCAAACTAAGGAGGAGTTGCTTATTGAGGGGAAGTACCAAGTGGTTGGCTTCAACCTCGAGTTCACCAGCGGTCGTGTCGGGCATGACTAGAAGGTTGCCGTTACCCACTTGTGCGTGCGACATGAAGTCCTCGTCTACCACTACCACCTAGCCACAAGGCCTTGCGAGCGTTTCTCCAAGTTTATCAATGGCTCCGACTACAGTTTCGCTATGGTGGCACCACCAAAGATCTAAAAGCGATCAAGGTTTTGGGCTTGACCAGCCAGAATCTTATCAACATATGTGACCACTAGGGGAGCAACAACAACAAACAGAACTCCCTAGTTGACCTCACCTTGGCCATCATCCACCCCTACTACAAGAAGATGAAGGATGAGAGCAAGAAGGACAGCAACGCTTGGCACAGTGCCTGGCGTCAGAGACTAGATGAAGAACACATCAAGTACGCGGCCAAGGACTCGTACACAAGCTACGATATTTACACGTGGATCATTGACATGAGGAAGTATCTTCGTCATGCCCCAAACGAGGGATAGAGCCATAGAGCAGTGGCGGGAGCATCACAAGAAGTTGATGACTAGATGATCATTTCTCCTAGTTTAGAACACATGCAATTGTTTATTGAGGTATGTGTGAATGATCTTTACAGTCACTTATGTAATTGGATGTTTATTTCAGTTACATATATGTTATTCTTCTATAGACAAAGCAAATCACACGGCTTATTAGCAGCAATCGTCTGTGTTATTATTGGTCTTCGCACACATTTCTGATTACGAACCTGTTTGCGGCGTATCACACACATCTTGTTCAGTTCAACTGCTTCTGTGGTCTTTGCTGATCGCAAATAGTTCATCCGAGTGAACTATATGCCCTCCATTGCACACAACTTGATCTGGCAGACCATTTGTATTGTGTTGCCTAATCACATACAGTTCATCCTAGTGAACTGTATGCGGTATATCGCACAAATCCTCATCTAGCTGCTTGTTTCTGTTGTTCTGCATCATCACAAATAGTTCTACTGGATTAATTGTATGCCACGCATCGCACATGCAACTCTAATATGAATTGTGTTTGATGTCTCTGCCATTGTAAACATTTCGTATCTTTTTTGACGGTTTTATTACATCATCGTTTGTGACTAATGCATCGCACATAGTTTCGTCGAAGGGTCTCTGATTGGACTGTCGCGTTTGGACCAACCTACAGTAGTGATAGCTAATGGGAAGCATAGAAAGAAGAAGATAATTCAGCTAGAACAAGATGAGAGTACAATTGTAGGACATGAGAACCTAAAATCGTACATCTCTAATTATTACAAGGCGCTTTTTGGAGCACCCGAAGAAAGTTCCGTAGCTCTAGATGAGAGTGCGATCGGGGACATAGCTCAACTTAAATTAGAAGAGAATGAGGTGTTGTCTGCTCCGTTCACTGAGAAAGAGGTCTTTGATGCAATAACGCAAATGAAGCATAATAAAGCCCCTGGACAGGATGGCTTACCGGGGGAATTTTATCAGAAATGCTTGCATATCATAAAGGGAGATCTTATACCTATGTTCCATGATTTGTTCGATGGTCAATTAAACCTATTTCACCACAATTTTGGAACAATAACATTGTTGCCAAAGAAGGTTGAGGCTATTCGCATTGAGCAATTCAGACCGATCTGTCTTCTCAATGTAAGCTTTACGATTTTTACAAAGGTTGGCATGAATAGGTTGACATGGATAGCCCATCTGGTTGTGCAACCAACTCAAACTGCTTTCATGCCAGGATGACACATCCTTGAAGGGGTTGTGGTCCTACATGAAAAGATGCATGAAATCAATACGAAGAAACTAGATTGTGTTATCTTCAAAGTGGATTTTGAAAAAGCGTATGATAGGTTCAAATGACCCTTCTTACAGCAAGCCTTACGTATGAAGGGGTTCAATGAATCTTGGAGATCTCAGGTGGATTCATTCATACAGAAAGGTAGTGTCAGAATAAAAGTCAATGATGATACATGACATTATTTTCAGACATGTAAGGGGTTACGACAAGGAGACTCCATGTCTCCTTTGTTATTTAACATTGTAGCGGATATGTTGGCAGTACTTATGATGTGGAGCATCCTACGGACATCACCATGTCAAGAGCTCGTTTGGCACGTGACACGTGCGACATCTACTTCACATACACAAAGGTGAATCATCTCCTTTACAGGTGCTCACTTGACCCCTTCGAGGATGGTATACTACTTGACACTTCTCCCATGTGCATGCATAGGTATTTTTAGAGCTTCACGGATGTTGAGGAGGAGTGCAAGAGCCAAGGAACAACTACACCATCTGCGAGGGAAGCATGGAAGCGAAGACGGAAGAAGACCGAGCTGCTGAAGCTACAGCGGCCAGACATCTGGGCCAGAGGCCGGACATCTGGCGCTTGTGCAGCCGCCAAGGAGCTGCACCAACAGACGAGCAACAACATCAGCGGCCGGACATCTGGCGCCAACACCGGACTTCCGGCGCCTCCCGACAGCCCAGACATCGGCTTGTTGGAAATATGCCCTAGAGGGAATAATAAAATGTTTATTATTATATTCCCTTGTTCATGATAATTGTCTATTATTCATGCTATAATTGTATTAACCGGAAATTGTAATACATGGGTGAATACATAGACCACAATATGTCCCTAGTGAGCCTCTAGTTGACTAGCTCGTTGATCAATAGATGGTTGTGGTTTCCTGACCATGGACATTGCGGGATCACATCATTAGGAGAACAATGTGATGGACAAGACCCAATCCTAAGCATAGCACAAGATTGTGTAGTTCGTTTGATAGAGCTTTTCTAATGTCAAGTATCATTTCCTTAGACCATGAGATTGTGCAACTCCCGGATACCGTAGGAATGCTTTGGGTGTATCAAACGTCACAACGTAATTCAGTGACTATAAAGGTGCACTACAGGTATCTCTGAAAGTGTCTGTTGGGTTGGCACGAATCGAGACTGGGATTTGTCACTCTGTATGACGGAGAGGTATCTCTGGGCCCACTCGGTAATGCATCATCATAATGAGTTCAATGTGACTAAGTAGTTAGTCATTGGATCATGTGTTACAGAACGAGTAAATAGACATGCCGGTAACGAGATTGAACAAGGTATGGGGATACCGACGATTGAATCTCGCGCAAGTAACATACCGATGGACAAAGGGAATTATATATGGGATTGATTGAATCCTCGACATCGTGGTTCATCTGATGAGATCATCATGGAACATGTGTTACCCAATATGGGTATCTAGATCCCGCTATTGGTTATTGGCCGGAGAGGTATCATGGTTGCCGAACCCGTAGGGTCTACAAACTTAAGGTTCGGTGATGCTAGAGTTCTAATGGCAATAGTATGTGGTTACCGAAGGTTGTTAGGAGTCCCGGATGAGATATCGGACATGACGAGGAACTCCAAAATGTTCCGGAGGTCTAGATTGATATATTGGATGAAGGGTATTGGAGTCTAGAAGTGTTCCGGTGGTATTGGGCTATGGCCAGCATGACTGAAAGGTGTTTCAGGGGCCCTGGCAAGTGTTGCAGGGCCTCATGGGCCAAGGGGAGGGGGCAAACCAGCCCACTAAGGGGTTGTGCGACCCCACACCCTTTCCCATGTTGTTGGGGAGTGGGGCGCCTCCACCTGGCTTGGGAGGCAAGCCTCCACCTACTTGGCTTGGGGGGCAAGTCTCCCTAGGGTTTCCCTCGGGAGATCCAATCTGCCTTAGCCACCGCTCCCAAGGGGAAACCATAGGGAGCATCCTCCTCCCCCTTCCCCCTATATATAGTGAGGGAGGGAGAGGGCAGACGCACCCTGACACGCCCTGGTGCTGCCCTTCCTCTCCTTCCTACACCTCCTCCTCCTCTGTAGTGCTTAGCAAAGCCCTGCCGGAGAACCACGAGCTCCACCACCATGCCATCGTGCTGCAGGAGTTCTCCCTCAAGTTCTCCTCTCCCCTTGCTGGATCAAGAAGGAGGAGACGTCCCCGTGCTATACGTGTGTTAAACGCGGAGGCGTCGTCCGTTCGGCGCTAGATCGGATCTTCCGCGATTTGAATCGCCGCGAGTACAACTCCATCAACCACGTTCCTTGCAACGCTTCTGATTAGCGATCTTCAAGTGTTTGAAGATGCACTCCCTCTCTCTCGTTGCTAGCATCTCCTAGATTGATCTTGCTGACACGTAGGAATTTTTTTGAATTATTACTACGATCCCCAACAGTGGTATCAGAGCTAGATCTATGCGTAGATTCTATGCACGAGAAGAACACAAGTAGTTGTGGGCGATGATTTGGTCAATTTGCTTACCGTTACTAGTCCTATATTGATTCGGCGGCATTGTGGGATGAAGCGGCCAAAACCGACCATACACGTACGCTTACGTGAGACAGGTTCCACCGACTGACATGCACTTGTTGCATAAGGTGGCTAGCGTGTCTATCTCTCCCACTTTAGTCAGATCGGATTCGATGAAGAGGGTCCTTATGAAGGGTAAATATAAATTGGCATATCACCATTGTGGCTTTTGCGTAGGTAAGAAAGATTATTGCTAGAAACCCATAGCAGCCACCTAAAAAATGCAACAACAATTAGAGGACGTCTAACTTGTTTTTGCAGGGTATGCTATGTGATGTGATATGGCCAAAAGGATGTGATATATGAGATTGATCATATTCTTGTAATAGGAATCACGACTTGCATGTCGATGAGTATGACCACCAGTAGGATCCATAGGAGTTGTCTTAATTTATTGCATGACCTACGACTCAATATAAGTGCCATGTAATTACTTTAGTTTATTGCTAATTGTTAGCCATAGTAGTAGAAGTAATAGTTGGCGAGACAACTTCATGAAGACACGATGATAGAGATCATTATGATGGAGATCATGGTGTCATGCCGGTGACGATGGTGATCATGCCACGCCTCGAAGATGTAGATCAAAAGCGCAAGATGATATTAGCAATATCATGTCACTTTATGATTTGCATGTGATGTTTGTCATGTTTACATCTTATTTGCTTAGAACGACAGTAGCATAAATAAGATGATCGCTCACTAAAATTTCAAGAAATGTGTTCCCCCTAATTGTGCACCGTTTCGAAGGTTCATTCTATCGAAGCACCACGTGATGATCAGGTGTGATAGATTCTAACGTTCGCATATAACTGGTGTAAGCCAGATTTACACATGCGAAACACTTAGGTTGACTTGATGAGCCTAGCATTTACAAACATGGCCTCGTAACACGAGAGACCAAAAGGTCGAACATGAGTCGTATAGTAGATGCGATCAACTAGAGATGTTCACCATTGATGACTAGTTCGTCTCACGTGATGATCGGACATGGCCTAGTCGATTTGGATCACGTATCACTTCGATGAACAGAGGGATGTCTATCTGAGTGGGAGTTCATTAAATAATTTGATTAGTTGAACTCTTTATCATGAACATAGTCTAAATTTTCCTTGCAAATTATTTTGTAGATCAATAGCTCGCGCTTTAGCTCCCTGTTTTAATACGTTCCAAGAGAGAGACTAAGTTGAAAGATATTGTGAGCAATTGTGCGGACTAGGGCCGTAGTTTGAGGATTGTCCCCACTGCTACACAGAAGGCTTCTGTCCTTGATGCACTGCTCCATGTGCCAACCCCTCTAGCGTCGTTTGTGGATGTTGTGAACATCTGTCAGACACGTTCGGATGACTACTTGATAGTTTAGTGCACCATGCTTTACGGCTTAGAATCAGGGCTCCAAAGGCGTTTTTGAATGCCATGGAACATATGAGATGTTCCTAGAGCTAAAATTGGTATTTCAGTCTCATGCCCGTGTTGAGAGGTTTGAGACCTCTGACAAGATCTTTGCCTACAAGATGGAGGAGAATAGTTCAGCCAGTGAGCATGTGCTCAGAATGTCTGGGTACTTCAATCGCTTGAATCAAGTCGCAGTTAATCTTCCAGATAAGAGAGTGATTGACAGAGTTCTCCATTCACTATCACCTAGCTACTAGAGCTTTGTGATGAACTATAACATGCAAGGGAAGATGATCCCGGAGCTGTTCATCATGCTTAAGGCCGTGAAGGTTGAAATCGAGAAGGAGCATCAAGGGTTGATGGTTAACAAGACCACTGGTTTCAAGAAGGGCAAGGGCAAGAAGGGAAACTTCATGAATAGCAAGCCAGTTGCCGCTCCAGTGAAGAATCCCAAGAACCCAAACCGGAGACGAAGTGCTTCTATTAGGGGAACCATCACTGGTAGCGGAACTGCCTCAAATACTTGGTAGATAAGAAGGCTAGCAACTTCAACAAAAGTATATTTGATATATGTGTTATTGATGTGTGCCTTCTAGTACTCCTAGTAGCACATGGGTATTAGATACTAGTTTAGTTGCTAATATTGGTAACTCGAAATAAAAGCTACGGAATAAACGGAGACTAGCTAAGGGCGAGGTGACGATGTGTGTTGGAAGTGTTTCCAAGGTTGATGTGATCACCATAGCACGCTCCCTCTACCTTCGAGATTAGTGTTGAACCTAGATAAATGTTGTTTGCATTGGTGTCCGTGTTGAGCATGAACATGATTAGATCATGTTTATTGCAATACGGTTATTCATTTAAGTCAGAGAATAATGGTTATTCTGTTTACATGAATAACACCTTCTATGGTCATGCACCCAATGTGAATGGTTTATTGAATCTCGGTCGTAGTGATACACATGTTCATAATATTGATGCCAAAAGATGTAGAGTTGATAATGATAGTACCACTTTCTTGTGGCACTGCTGCTTAGGTCATATTGGTGTTAAGCGCATGAAGAACCTCCATGCCGATGGACTTTTGAAGTCACTTCATTTTGAATCACTTGACACATGCGAACCATGCCTCGTTGGCAAGATGACTAAAACCCTTTTTTGGAACAATAGAACGGGCAAGTGACTTGTTGGAAATCATACATGCTGATGTGTGCAGTCCGATGAGAGTTGACGCGTGCGGTGGATATCATTATTTTCTCACCTTCACCGATGAATTGAGTAGATATTGGCATGTTTACTTAATGAAGCATAAGTCTGAAACGTTTGAATAGTTCAAGCAATTTAAGAGTGAAGTTGAGAATCATCATAACAAGAAGATCAAGTTCCTATGATATTATCAAGGGGAGAGTGTGTGAGTTATGAGTTTGGCGATCACTTAAGACAAGGTTGAATTGTTTCACAGTTGACGCCATGTGGAACACCATAGCATAATGGTGTGTCCAAACGTGATAATCGCACTCTATTGGATATGGTGCGATATATGATGTCTCTTACCAATCTACCACTATCGTTTTGGGGCTATGCATTAGAGACAAGTACATTCACTTTAAATAGGGCACCATCTAAGTACGTGGAGATGACACCGTATGAACTATGGTTTGGTAAGAAACCTAAGTTGTCGTTTCTTAAGGTTTGGGGTTGCGATGCTTATGTCGATAGGCTTCAGCTAGAAAAGCTAGAACCCAAAGCGGACAATTGTGTCTGCATAGAATACCCAAAGAAGACGATTGGGTATACCTTCTATATCAGATCCTTCCTCGAGAAAGAGTTTCTCTTGAAAGAATTGAGTGGGAGGAAGATAGAACTTGATGAGGTTGTTGAACCTTTACTTCAACCAGAGAGTAGCGTAGCACAGAAAGATGTTTCTGTGGCACTTACGTCAGATCAAGTTACTATCGAACCACGTAGGTCGACAAGGGTGCGTACAACTTCTAAGTGTTAACCCTGTCTTAAAAGTCATGTTGTTGGACAACGGTGAACCTACGAGCTATGGAGAAGTGATGGTGGGCCCGAATTCCAACAAATGTCTAGGAGCCATGAAATTCGAGACATGATCCATGTATCAGAACAAAGTATGGACTTTGGTGGACTTGCCCGATGATCAAAAAGACATTGAGAATAAATGGATCTTTAAGAAGAAGATGGACGCTGATGGTAATGTCACCATTTATGAAGCTCAACTTGTCTCAAAGAAGTTTCCGACAAGTTCAAGGAGTTGACTGTAATGAGACTCTCTCAATCATAGCGGGGTTGAAGTCTGTTGGAATTATGTTAGCAGTTGCTGCATTTTCATTTACAAAATCTGGCAGATGGATGTCAAAACAAAGTTTCCTAGACGGTTTCCGTGAGGAAAGGCTGTATGTGATACAACCAGAAGGTTTTGTCTACCTAAGGATGCTAAAAGGTATGCAAGCTCCAGCGATCCTTCTACGGACTCGAGCAAGCATCTCAGAGTTGGAACATATGCTTTGATGAGGTGATCAAACCTTTTGGTTTTATACAAAGTTTGCAAAAAACTTGTATTTACAAGAAAGTGAGTGGGAGCACTACAATATTTCTGATAAATATATGTGGATGACATATTGTTGATTGGAAATGATGTAGAATTTCTTGAAAGCATAAATGGTTATTTGAATGGAGTTTTTCAAAGGAATACCTAGGTAAAAATGCTTACATATTGGGTATCAAGATCTATAGAGATAGATCAAGACGCCTGATAAGACTTTCACAGAGCACATACCTTGACATGATTTTGAAGGAGTTCAAAATGCATCAGTCAAAGAAGGAGTTCTTGATTGAGTTGTAAGGTGTGAAGTTAAGACATAAAGCTCGACCACAGCAGAACAAAGAGAAAGGACAAAGGTCGTCCCCTATGCCTTAGCCATAGGCTCTATACGATATGCCATGCTATGTAACGCACCTGATATGTGCCTTGCCACGTGTCTGGAAAGGGGGTACAAGAGTGATCCAGGAGTGGATCATTGGACAACGGTCAAAATTATCCTTAGAGGAATAAGGAAATGTTTCTCGGTTATGGAGGTGATAAAGAGTTCTGCGTAAAGGGTTACGTCGATGCAAGCTTTAACACCTACCCGGATGACTCTGAGTAGCAAACTGGATACATATATAGTGGAGCAACCATTTGGGATAGCTCCAAGTGGAGCATGGAAGCAGCATCTACAATATGACCTAGAGATTTGCAAAGTACATACGGATCTGAATATTGCAGACCCCTTGACTAAACCTCTTCCACGAGAAAAACATGATCAACACCAGAACACTATGGGTGTTTTGATTCATCATAATGTAACTAGATTATTGACTAGCAGAAGATCAATAGATGGTTGTAGTTTCCTGACCATGGACATTGGATGTCGTTGATGACGGGATCACATCATTAGGAGAATGATGTGATGGACAAGACCCAATCCTAAGCATAGCATAAGATCGTGTAGTTCGTTTGCTAGAGCTTTTCTAATGTCAAGTATCATTTCCTTAGACCATGAGATTGTGCAACTCCCAGATACCGTAGGAATGCTTTGGGTGTGTCAAATGTCACAACATAACTAACTGACTATAAAGGTGCACTACGGGTATCTCCGAAAGTGTCTATTGGGTTGGCACGAATCATGACTGGGATTTGTCACTCAGTATGACGGAGAGGTATCTCTGGCCCCGTTCGGTAATGCATCATCATAATGAGATCAATGTGACTAAGGAGTTAGTCACGGGATCATGTGTTACAGAACGACTAAAGAGACTTGTCGGTAACGAGATTGAACAAGGTATGGGGATACCGATGATCGAATCTCGGGCAAGTAACATACTGATGGACAAAGGGAATTGTATACGGAATTGATTGAATCCCCGACATTGTGGTTCATCCGATGAGATCACCGTGGAGCATGTAGGAGCCAATATCGGTATCCAGATCATGCTATTGGTTATTGGCTGGAGAGGTATCTCGGTCATGTCTGCATGGTTCCCGGACCCGTAGGGTCTACACACTTAAGGTTCGGTGCCGCTAGAGTTGTAATGGGAATAGTATGTGGTTACCGAAGGTTGTTTGGAGTCTCGGATGAGATCCAGGACATGATGAGGAACTCTAGAATGGTCCAGAGGTGAAGATCGATATATTGGACGAAGGGTATTGGAGTTCGGAAGTGTTCAGGGGGTACGGGGCTATGGCCAACATGACCGAAAGGTGTTTCGGGGGCCCCGACAAGTGTTGCATGGCCTCATGGGCCAAGGGGAGGGGGCAAACTAGACCACTAAGGGGCTGTGGGCCCCGCACTCTTTCCCACATTGCTTGTGGAGGTCGGGAGCCTCCACCTGGCTTGGGAGGCAAGCCTCCACCTGCTTGGCTTGGGGGGCATGTCTGCCTAGGGTTTCCCTAGGGAGATCCAATCTGCCTTCGCTGCCGCCCCCCTAGGGGAAAACCTAGGGTGTCTCATCCTCCCACTTCTCCTATATATAGTGAGGGAGAGAGACAGCAGCCGCACCCTGACACGCCCTGGTGTCGCCCTTCCTCTCCTTCCTACACCTCCTCCACCTCCTTAGTGCTTAGTGAAGCCCTGCCGAAGAACCACGAGCTCCACCACCACGACGTCGTGCCGCCAGAGTTCTCCCTCAACTTCTCCTCTCCCCTTGCTAGATCAAGAAGCAGGAGACGTCCCCGGGATGTACGTGTGTTGAACACGGAGGCGCTGTCTGTTCGGCGCTAGATCGGATCTTCCACGATTTGAATCACCACGATTACGACTCCATCAACTGCGTTCCTTTAAATGCTTTCGCTAAGCAATCTTCAAGGGTATGAGGATGCACTCCCTCTCTCTCATTACTAGCATCTCCTAGATTGATCTTGGTGACGCGTAGGAATTTTTTTGAATTATTACTACGTTCCCCAGTACGGCCTTCCCCAGGAAATCTGACATCGACAACAAAAGCCAGTCTAAGGACACCCCGCTCGGGCCGAACATCCGGCCGACCGCCCCGGACATCCGGCGCATCACGAGAGCCCGGACATCCGGCCCCCAGCCCGGACATTCGGCGCCTGCCTGCACGCAGAGTCGGGCCACAAGCCCAGGTATCCCCTCCTCACTTACCCCTTCAGAGACTAGCCTATATATATACTCCTTCCCCTTCCTCTAGTTAGGGTTAGCAAATATGATAGCTCATTTGTATGTGAGCTTTGCTCCTACCTTCTCCTCTTTAGAGAGAGAGAGAGAGACTACTCCATTGGAGGCCAAGACCTCCTTCTAGGAGAAGATCCCGAGGGATTCAAGACTCCCATAGGGGAAGGATCATCTAGATCATCAAGCCCCCATCTCCTTTGGATTTGGGATGAACTATACATTGTATCTTTCTCTTTGTTGGTCGTCTACCCTTGTGGATCTTATGTGTTTGATTGTCTAGTGGATGTTTGATTGGACTTGTTCTTGAGTGTTCCTCTCGTGTTTTCCCTTGTGTTTCCTCTCGTGTTCTTCATGTTCTTCGCGGGACCCCCTCCATTTCATGAAAGATCGGCCCCTAGGGTTCCACCCAATATCATCTTTGTATCATGAGCCAAGGTTGATCACGAATTTGGAGCACCTACCACCGCTTTCTAGCCTTCTTTTGCCTAAATTCGAGAATCCGCACCAAAAATAGCCCCCAACTTTTTTGCGATTTTTGGTTTGATGATGTTTTATTAAATTTGATCAGTGGATTTGCTTTGTTACTAGTGGATCTAGCTTTCCCCCAATTTTTTCCCCACTTTCCATCCATGAAATATCCCCAATTTTGCCCCCGAAATCATCAATTTTTGCCCCCAAAATTGAGTTCCTCGAGTTCATCCTCGGATTTGGAGCCCAGACATCCGGCCCGTGGCCCCGGACATATGCCCCCAGACATCCGGCCCATTGCCCGGACATCCGGCTCCTGGAGCGGAATTTCGCGTGCGGTTCTAGACATCAGGTCCCAGATTTCCAGCCCCACCCCGGATGTCCGGCCCCTCGCATTTCAGCCTTCGGTGTTTCACCGTTTTGACCATAACTTATTCATCCGGTGTCTGTTTTTGATGTTCTTTAGCTCGTTTTGAAACTATTGACATCCACTATCCCATAAAAATACTACCACCATCATTTGACTCCATCGAATTACTTTGGCATCTTTTCGTAGGGCTTCCACCATATCCTCCGCATTACCACCACCAACTTCCCCAACCTAACCCATTTTGTTCCCCATTCCATTTGTGGTTGTTTGATTTGTGATTCGAGTCTCCTAAGGTGTTTCAGCTACTTAGGGACGGTTGCTTCTTCATCAACCACCACCATAACTTCCGCATAGGCTTGCCCACCATACGCTACCCCAACATAACTCACTTTGAGCAGGTTTCCACCAATACTTCCGCAACCACTACCGCATTCCCGCTACCACCATTTGGCACTTTCCTTTGGAGATTTTGAGTTGTGGTTTTTCCGTTTCCTAGGGTGTTTCTTCTAACTAGGAATGGTTCAATATCGACAACACCGCTGCTCAACTTCATGAAGGAGTCGACATCGACCACCTTCACCATTTTGACACCCTAACCGTAAGCAAGAACGGTAACCTCTATATCATCTTGGTATCATGGTATCCCATTGTACATTCATTCTTGCCATTGCATTGTTAACCCCTATCCCATTTTGCGTCACTTGCTTATCAAGATTGGCCATTTGAGTATTGTCGGCAACGTTACTTGTGCACATTAGTGATCATCCCTTCCATTGCATACATACCATGGCATTGGTATCATCTTGGTATCATAGTACCATCCCTTGCGTCACAAGCTTGTTCCCGCATATACATTATTTCTATCTTGGTTTGTGCATTTTGCATAGTGGCCATATAAAGAAAGAGAATAAGCTTTTAAGCAAAGAGAAAAACAAAGAGCTTGTAAGCCATAGCCATAGCATCATACCACATTGCATATAAGATTGTCATATCCGATCATCTAGGATCATCTTGAGAGGAACACCGGGAACATCATATATACATAGCATACTTGGGATAGAAGTCGTTGCATTTTTGTCTCTTATAGGTTGTACAAGTGTCGTATGCGCCTATTGAGCAATCGTGCTATCATCTCTCTAGAGTTGTGCAACAAGAGCATTTTCTGTGGCTTCCACATTTTGAGCTCGTTCCTTGGTTCCACGATCCCATTTATCTATTCGTGTGTGTTTGCATGTGCCACATATTGCTATTGGTCTACTTGTTTCACTTGCGAATTTGTGAATCTCTTTCAACATTATTGACTCTTGCTAATAATTTGCATCAAATATTTTGTGCCACTATCCTCACCAAGCTACTCCATAAGCCTTACTTTGTAGGTGTGAGTGAGCAAGCCTGATACTAATTCCACAAATCTTTCATTTCACATTGAGTGAAACGGGATACATCCTCAACTTTGGGAAAAGGTAGCCTCGTATTGTTTATCTCATTTCCTACTCACCTCTACTTGAGTCTGGTGATGGATAGGCAAGCACACCTCCTTCGATCTACAACAACAACGATGAGTTCGATGCCACAAAAAACAACTCGATTGCCAAGATGGATGCTCAAATGGAGGAGATCAAAGCCCTCATCAAGTCCTACAAGAGATCTTCCTCATCTTCGAGAAGAAGCGCAAGTGCACATCCTGCCAAGCTACCATATCCGGCAAGGTCACATCGGCATCGACACAATCACCAAAGAGAACGTGAAGGTCAATAGCTCAACACCAACCACCACTCTACGACTTCACCATCTCCCTTGGCATCTTCGCTAAGCGACTTCAAGGCACCTTCGCCTATGGACATGCGTCATATTCGCCAACAAGCACCCCAAGACTACTCTCACAAGAATCTCCCCAAGCTCAAGTCCACGACTTCCACGAGCTACTATGACCTCGACACTGACCAGAAGATTCCTTTCTATGGGACTCAAGAACCAGAGGAGTATCTCAAGTGGGAGAACCTGATGGACGACTACCTCAAGCTACATCAAGTTCCTCCCGAAGATCATGTGAAGTGCGCCATAACAAACATCCACGACTTCGCGTTGACATGGTGGCTTCACACACCTTCGGAGAGCTACGACATGAGTTGGCCCAAGACGAAGAGAGCTATGCGGTGAGAGTTCGTGCCTCCCACCTACATGGAACAACTTCTACACCAATTGGAGAACACCATCCAAGGATCCAAGTCCATCACCACGTACTTCAAGGAGATGAAGAATGCTTTGTGAAAAGCCGGCGTGGACGACCCCATTTCGATGAAGTTCCACTTCATGATGTGTTGGGGATATAACTACTGAGTATAAACCGCCCAGGAGGGGCCGGGTTATGCTCATCCGTAGTGAAGCCCATGAAGACAAGGGATATGGCGCTTTACTATTGAAGCTTAGAGGCCTAGGTCCCAAGGGCGGATTAGGGCCCATAGTCATAAACCGCCATGAGATGTATAACTTGTGTTGTAAGTTAGGGAAAGGTAGAAACCGAGTCGGGCATGTGTATGAGCCGGCCTCGGGATTCTGTAAACCGCCGGGCGTCAACCTGTGTATATAAAGGGACGACCCGGTGGCGGTTCAGGGACAAGAAACAACAACTGAAGGGATAGGTAAAGAGGATTCACTCACTGCTCATCGAGTCCCCATCAATTCCACCACAACTGGATTGTAGGCTTTTACCTTCACCGCAAGGGGCCAAACCAGTATAAACTTCCCGTGTCCTTTGTCCAGTTTAACCCCTTTAAGCTAATCTCGTTGTGATGGCTCCACAACTAAGTCCTCTCACTAGGACATCTGACGTGTTAATTCCATGACAGTTCGCACCCACCGTGGGGCTATTGCACGATGGTTTCGAGTTCTTGAAGGGAAACTTTGAAGGACTCAAGGGATACGTGGTTGGCTGGATGACCAAGAGTCATCGCGGCAAGCTCTACATCGACGATGCATGCTGGGGCCCCGAGGCCGGCTCAATCGAGTACGGGTACCGGGTCACCTTTGGCGGAATTCACGTTTTCATCGGCAAGATAAGTGAACCGGGCCCTGAGACGGATATCCGCACCGACCTCGTCGAGATGGCTCAGCGTGCGAGCCCCGCCCAGGTTCAGCCTACCATGAAGCGTGCGTTCGTGGTATGCATCCATGGTGCGGAATCTGATCCGGTGTCCGATGGTGAGACGGCCATTTACTCAGATGGCGAATCATCCACTCGGGAGACCGAGTCACTGTACCAGCTACAAGATGGCCAGTTCGGGGGTTGTTCCGATGGCGACAATATTCCGGACCCCTTTGAACTGCCCAACTGGGTTGCAATTTTCATGGGCGGTACACAGCCCACGTTGCAATCTTCAACTACAGCAGCAATGATTTCCGGATCGGCAGCGGGGGCAGAAGGCCCCGCGCACTGGCCGGCCCAAGTTCTGTCCGGTTTATTGGACGCCTGGACGACACTATTGACCACAGCAGTTACCCATAGACTCAAGATCAGCATAATCCGAAGGTCACAAAATTGCGGGATCAGATAACTCAGGCCAAGGAGGACTTGGCGGCTGAGGAAACCAGGATGGCTGATGAGCGGGCCACTTTAGATGCCCAGTCATAGCGGATCCAAGCAGAGAATTACCGGCTCATGATGGATTAGAACGCTTCAAACGAAGTGCTGAGAAGGAGGCACCGGTCTCGTCTGCCACCGGTTTATGAAGGAATAAATCTCTTCAACACGCCAGGAGCTGGACCTAGTGATCTGGTGGCAGTGAACCGGACTGAGACACCTGGGACGGGAGCGCCGGGTCAGCCATGGGTGACGGACCCGCCTCGACGACCAGATAACCCGCCGCAGTATATGCCGAGACCACCGGGTCACTTCTCTAGCCCTTTAGATAACATGATTGCTGCGGCGTCTCGATTGGCAGCTATTCCAATGGAGGGCGAGTCACTGGCGGCGATTAAAGCATGACGGGCGAGGGATCTTCTTCAAACCGCTATGGTGCAACAGCAGGCTTATTCATATAGCCGAGACAAAATACATTCAACCCCTCGTTCGAGCATGAGTTACAGCAGGCACATTGATGAACCGGCTGTGTCAAGCAGCGCGTGAAACCATGACGCCCCTCGAGGGCCTAATCCGGCGCACGGTGGTATGAATGCTCAGGACGTGGTGAACATCGGGAGGTAGAGTTAGCAGCACAATTGGCAGCACAGTACGCGAATCATCAACCCGCTCCGGTTCAACCGACAGCGTCGGTCGAACAAGGACTGGCTTTCAGGTCTTGGGGGGTGCTGTGTCTCACCCGAGCTCTACGTAATGTGCGGTTACCCAAGGATTTCAAGGGCCTGCATAAGGTGCCTAATTACACCGCCGATTTGCCCCCTGAGTCATGGGTTGAGAGTTATTAGATGGCGATGGAGATGCTGGATGTGGACGAAGCGGCATGTGCAAAATACTTTACCATGATGTTGGATGGAACGGCTCGCACTTGTTAAAAAGTCTACATGTTAATTCAATCGGTTCATGGGATGAGTTGAAGGCCCGGTTCATAGCAAACTTCAAAGACACGTGCAAGCAACCCATGTCAATCATGGATCTAGCCGCTTGTGTCCAAGGAGAAGGTGAATCAACAACTCATTGGGTGCGCCGGGTTTCAGAAATTCTGCATTCGTTGGACTGCATCAATGCTGATTCGGCAATCATAACATTGGAGGGCAATTGCCGGTTTAAGCCGTTGAAGTTGAAATTGGGATGACTCAAGCGCCACTGCAATGACATGGGAACACTTATGGCAGCTTTGGTTAAGTATGCCGATTTTGATAATTCCAAGGATCCCGAGTCTGACGACGAGGAGCCGGAGAAGGGAAAGAAGAACGTCGGCGCAAAAGGGCAGCAACATAACTAGGCGAGCCACGGGAATAACGCTAAGCGCAAGGCGGATAATAATTTTGGCTTTGTGGCTAACACCAATGTACAGGGCAATAATCAGCGCCGTAAGGGTAAACCGCCCCACGGGGAGGAGGATCAGGTATGAATCTGGAGCGTCTGTTAAACCAGCCTTGCCCAAAGCACGGGATGCAAGATAAACCGGCTACGCACCTATGAAAGGATTGCTTCATCACATGAGAGTTTAAAAATGCAGATCTCTTCTGGTATGATCATGGACCGTCCGGCGGTTCAGGGACAAGAAACAACAACTCGAGAGATAGGTAAAGAGGATTCGCTCCCTGCTCATCGAGGCCCCATCAATTCCACCACAACTGGATCGTAGGCTTTTACCTTCACTGCAAGGGGCAGAACCAGTATAAACTCCCCATGTCCTTTGTCCGGTTTAACCCCTTTAAGCTAATCTCATTGCGATGGCTCCACGACTAAGTCCTCTCACTAGTACCGGGGTTTCACGGACTGGGTTATGGTGGAGGTAACTTTGGTTCAGGTTTTCAGGGCAACCAAGGGGGACAGGGCAATCAAAGGAATTAGGGCAACCAAGGTGGTTATAATCAATAGGGAAATCAGCAACAACAGCAGTCGGGTTATCAAAGTAACCCGAAGCAGTTAAATGGTGGACAGTATCATGTTTTCACTACTAGTCTGTGCAAGCGCGATCAGGAGCTTCATAAGAGGGAAGTGAACTCCGTCGAACCGGCAGTGCCGCGTTATTTGCGCTGGTCTGAACAGCCCATTGTGTGGAGTCATGAGGATCATCCGCCCCGGGTTGATAATCCAGGTCATCTAGCATTGGTGATCGCACCACAGGTTTGAGGTTATAAGTTCACCAAGGTGCTCATGGATGGAGGGAGCAGTATCAACATCTTGTATTATGAAACCTTCCGGCATATGGGGTTAACGGATAAGAATCTTAAACTGTCGAATACCGTTTTTCATGGTGTGGTGTCTGGTAAATCGGCCTACCCAGTAGGTAAGATAGCTCTGGAGGTGGTTTTTGGAGATGATCATGATTCAAGGTCCAAGACATTGACCTTTGAAGTGGTCAAAATCAGAAGTCCGTACCATGCCCTGTTTGGACGGCCGGTTTATGCTAAGTTCATGGCAAGGTCGTGTTATTTTTATCTGCAACTCAAGATGCCGGGTCATAAGGGGACCATCATAGTTCATGGCAGCCGCAAGATTTCTTTGGAGTGCGAAGAAGATTATGTGGCTTATGCTTAGTCGGTTTGTGCAACAGAGGAATTAAAATTCTATAAGGAGAATGTTGATCTGGCGGATATGACTTCTCTGAAGAAACCCACTACAGAGCATGATCCGTCTTTGAAGTTTAAATCGGCTGATGAGACCAAGTTGGTGGATTTTTTTCCTGGCGATTCATCCAAGCAGTTTAACATCAGTGTTAACTTGGATTCGAAATAGGAAAGCGCTCTCATCGAGTTAATCCATGAGAATCGGTACATCTTTGCATGGAAACCTTCTGACATGCCAGGTGTACCGAGGGAACTCGCTGAGCACACTCTTAATATTGATCCCAAGTTTAAACCGGTCAAGCAGTTTCTTTGCCGCTTTAATGAAGAGAGACGCAAAGCCATTGGTGAAGAGGTAGCCCGGCTCTTGGCAGCAGGGTTTATTGTGGAGGTCTTTCACCCTGAGTGGTTAGCTAACCTGGTGCTAGTACTTAAGAAGAATGGCACTTGGCGTATGTGTGTGGACTACACGGGTTTGAACAAAGCTTGCTCGGCTGATCCCTTTGCCCTCCCTCGTATTGATCAAATTATTGATGCTATGGTGGGCTGTGAGCGTTTGAGTTTTCTGGATGCTTATTCGGGTTATCATCAGATCAAAATGGCAGTTAATGACCAGGAGAAGATAGCTTTTATAACTCCCTTTGGAGCCTTCTGCTATGTGTCTATGCCTTTTGGTCTCAAGAGTGCCCAGGCAACTTATCAGCGATTTGTGCAGAATTGCCTTCATAATCAGATTGGGCGCAATATTCATGCTTATGTGGACGATATCATGGTGGAATCCAGGAAGGCGAAAACACTAATAGTTGACTTGCAGGAAACTTTTGATAATCTGAGGGTTTATAAGATCATGCTTAATCCGGCCAAGTGTGTTTTTGGTGTGCCAGCTGGCAAGCTCTTGGGTTTTCTGGTGTCTAACAGGGCATTGAAGCTAATCCGGAAAAGATTAAGGCTATTACATCCCTGGATAAACCGGCATGTATCAATGACGTTCAACGACTGGCGTGTCGTATTGCAGCACTAAGCCGGTTTATCAGCCGGTTAGGGGAGAAGGCGATCCTGCTTTATCAGATGATGAAGAAGACAGACAACTTTGTCTGGAGTGATGCTGCGGACGCGGTGTTTGAGGATTTGAAGAGGCAGTTAGCCGAACCGCCTGTTCTTGCTGCCCCCATCGATAAGGAACCTTTGCTGTTATATGTGGCTACTAATGCCCGAGCGGTCAGCGTGGCAATTGTGGTGGAGCGCAAGGAGGCTGGTAAGGAATATCCGGTTCAACGGCCGGTTTATTATATCAGTGAGGTACTTATCGAGTCCAAACAGAGATATCCCCATTGGTAGAAGCTGGTGTATGGAGTGTTTATGGCAAGCCAGAAGCTTAAGCAATACTTTCAAGGCCACCCCATCACTATGGTCAGTTCCGCTCCATTGGGAGACATCATTCAAAATAAGGAGGCGATTGGCCAGGTTGCTAAGTGGACTATTGAGCTTGGGCCTCACAGGTTAAAATATATGCCTCGCATTGCTATCAAGTCCCAAGCACTCGTGGATTTCATCAATGACTGGACAAAGTTGCAGGCATCGGAGGATAAACCGGATAACACATGCTGGACTATTCAATTCGATGGATCCAGGCAATTGGAGGGCTCGGGGGTTGGAGTGGTTCTTACTTCCCCTCGAGGTGACAAATTTTGTTATGTTCTCCGCTTAATGTTCCCCTGTACTAACAATGCAGCTGAGTATGAGGCTTTGCTCCACGGTCTTCGGATGGCTAAGGAGATGAACCTAATCCGGTACGTTTCTTTGCGACTCTGATTTAGTGGCTCAGCAAGTATCTGGTACGTGGGACTCCAAGGATCCACTTATTGCGGCTTATCGGCGTGAGGTGGATATCAGTGCTGGTCACTTCAAGGGTTACCAGGTCGAGCACATTGATCGGCGTAAGAATGAAGCGGCGGACGCTCTAAGCCGGCTCGGATCCTAGCGTAAACCGGTGCTACCTAATGTTTTTCTTGATGTTCTGCATAATCCATCGGTCAAGATACCAACAGAGGAGGATTTGGCTATTCCTGACCTGGAAGCTCAATTGGTGGCGGTTCTTCATGCTATCCCTAATTGGACAGTGTCGTACTTGGCATACATGAACCGAGGCGAGTTACTAGAGGATGAAGTTTTGGCCAAACAGATAATCCGGTGGTCTAAGTCCATGACTATTGTCAATGGTGAGTTACATCATTGCAGTGTCTCAGGGGTGTTTCAGCGCTGTGTTTCCCCTGAAGAAGGCTATGAGATCTTGCATGAAATCCACGAAGGAGATTGTGGTCATCATGCCGGTTCAAAATCCTTGGTGGCTAAGGCTTTCCGGCACAGTTTTTACTGGTTAACAGCTCATGCAGATGCAGAGGATCTGGTCAGAAAGTGTGATGGTTGTCAGAAATTTTCATGCCGAGCTCATGTTCCGGCTCAGGAATTGAGGATGATTCCAATCACTTGGCCGTTTGCAACTTGGGGGCTGGATATGGTTGGGACTTTTAAGAGGTCCAAGGATAAGAAGACCCACCTTCTGGTGGTGGTTGATAAATTCACCAGGTGGGTAGAGGAAGAGCCAGTGGGCAAGTGTGATGCAGCCATAGCGGTTCAATTCATGAAAAGGCTGATCTTCCACTTTGGCTTTCCACACAGCATTATCACAGATAATGGCACGAATCTTTCCAAGGGTGCTACGGAAGAGTTCTGTCAACGTGAGCACATCCATCTTGATGTGTCATCAGTGGCTCACCCCCAATCCAATGGTCAAGCGGAGAGAGCCAATCAAGAAATCCTAAAGGGTATCAAGCCCCGGCTTATGGTCCCTTTGCAGCGGACGCCGGGTTGTTGGGTGGAGGAGTTGCCTTCCGTTTTATGGAGCATTAACACCACCTCCAATAGATCTACGGGTTACACACCCTTCTTCATGGTTTATGGAGCAGAAGCTGTCCTCCCAAGTGATATTCGCCATGACTCGCCCCGAGTGGCAGCTTATGTTGAAGCAGACAATGAAAGAGCACGCCAGGATGCATTGGACCTTCTAGATGAAAAACGGGATATTGCGGCAGCTTGCTCGGCGATTTATCAGCAAGACCTACGGCGTTATCACAGCCACTGGGTTAAAACCAGGACTTTTCAAGAAGGCGACTTGGTGCTCCGGCTCATCTAAGATCAGACTGACATGCACAAGTTGTCTCCACCTTGGGAAGGGCCCTTTGTGGTCAGCAAGAATCAGAACAACGGGTCATACTACCTCATTGATGTTTGAGAGCACAAAGACTCGCGCAAGTCAGAGGAGGAGACTCGCCGGCCGTGGAATATAGCCCATCTTTGGCCTTACTACACCTGAGCCACAGGCTCCTACTATGTATATATTTTGACAATGTACATATTATGATCAATAAATAAACTGGCATCCTTGCTAAAGCGGGTCCTCTGCTGTTTCATATATCTTCTTGGTTACATGGGGGCTTATGCTTATAAAGCGGAGTTCTAATTACCCATTAAACCGGCTTATCAAGCCATATAAAAGCTTGGGAGCTTCACACCCAAGGGACCAAAGAGAGTCTGTTGCCACGCACAACTCAAACATAGGTACCCATTGAGCATAGCTCACAATGTTACTTGGGGGCTCTTTGTGCACAGAAACAAAGAGTTTAAAAGGACCCTTGTAATGGGCTATCAAGCCAGGCTTGGAAGCCAGATGCATTCACCTAAAACCCCGGGTCAACCTACCTTCATCAAGTAAGCCACTCCATCCAGGTAATCCTGGTATGACCCGTCAAACCTTTGACAAGTCAATCTTATACAGACCCTGAACTTGTCAAAGTTAAAACGACGATTGGTTAATGTGAGGTCCATCTTAAAAGGCTTTGTAAAATGGTTTAACTCAGCGGCCTGGCAGCCAATGAAAAGCCTCGAATTTGGGCCTGGCAGCCCTTGAAAAGCCTCGACTACAAGTTTTTATTTGCTTTTGTTTTTCTAAGTTTTTCTCCTTTGATAAGGTTTTGAGATAAACCGGCTTCTATTGACCCGGCCTGACTATAAGTCATCAATGTAACCCGGTGTTCATAAATCCGGCGTGGCTTTCAACTATCAGTTGTTAATACACAATCAATCTTAAACTGGTGTTTATTAACCCGGTCTGGCATTGACTATAAGTCGCCAGGATGTTCATCCGGTGTTTATCATAACCCGGCATGGCTTATTAGACACCAACACGGCATGGTGAGAGTTATCAATACTCAAGATTTGGGTTATCATCCTTACTACAAATAGTTGGTAAACCAACAATGTGATTCAACATCACAGGTATGGTATATTTCATATTTCATTTTACAGCCTTAGTTATAAACTCTGGCATTATATTGGGTATCATAACTCGTCCGACGATAAACTGTCAGGGCAATTTTAAGTTTGCCACATGTAGAAAACAGGATTGCATAACACTGTTAAAGATCATAAGCAAACATTGCATATCATGACAGATTAACATTCTGAGGAAAGTGGCTATGCACGATGGCATAGCAGACTAAGTGTTCCAAGCTATGCACGATGGCATAGCAGACCAAGTGTTTCAAGCTAGCCGATTACAAGGCGTTTTAAACACCCAAAAGGATAATTGTTTCTCATACAGAGGACAGTGCGCAAGATGATAAACCGGCTTCCGAGTTATGATTCTGCTTCAGCTTGATGTGAAGATTGCGGATCGTCTTGCACCGGTTCAACCTCCGCCTCCACCCACTAGCTGGAAGTCAATGGTTGCCCAGTCAATTCCAGACAAAGCTCGGAAGACAGCTTCATCACTTATAAGATCTGACGGTTCAACATCAGGGGCATAAGTATGCTTACGGATTGGTGGGTTTATATTTTGGGCTTCATAAACCGATGCATCGATCCGTTTGTTGTCTTCATCATAGATGGACCGGTGGAAAGACAAATCAGTCTCTTCGGCCAGTCTACTTGCAAGAGGACGCATCTCCTTTGTCAAGGCTTTAAGGCCATCCTCGTCAAATTCCGACCCATCTTCTTTTTGACTCAGATAACCATTTCCAATATCCTCCGAATCAAGATCAGCTATCCAAGCCTTAGCCCGAGTCAGTGCAGACAAAGCACCAGCCCTTGCAGCAGATCTCTTCACTTCTTCCAGTTGGGTAGGTGTCATGGAGAGCTTGGCCAAGGTATCCTTGATTAAGGTTGGCGGCAGTTTATTGTATGAAGCAGCGCAAATAACTCGTTGAGCGCCGGTATATAATTGCTCAATTAAAGTATAGGTAGCCTTCAGCTTCTTGCGCATATCTGAGCTAAGATGGGCAACGCGGCTACCTGCAAGGGTTACAACATTTGTGTTAAACCGGCGATTCCAAGGACGATAAGGTACTAATCAGTACAAGGATACTTACCAAAGATGGCGGAAGTCATAGCATTGATTTGCCGCTTTAAACCATTCAGCTCTTCTGCCACCGGTTTAAGGGCCGCTTCAGCGTCCTCCGCCCGCTTCAGCAAATTGGTTTTTTCATCTTCCCAATCTGCTCGCTCGCCCTTGAAGCCATCCTTCAATTGCTCCATGGCGGTTAAAGCGCCCTTTAATTCAAATTTGGCCTTTGAAGTTTCGGCTTGCTGAGACTTGATGTTTTCCTGGAGATCAGCGATTTGCGAATGTTTGTTCGTCAAGTCAGCCTGCAAAAGATAGATAACAAGTTGGTAATGCTTTCAACAAAGTCCCAAGCACATAACAAGTTATGCACTTGGCAATTGGGGGCTAATGCGGATTGAATTTTTCTCAAATATTATTTTAAGTCCCAAGCATACAACAAGTTATATACTTGGCACTTGGGGGCTAATGCATATCGTATCAATTCAAGGTTATCAAAATTTACTACATGAACCAAATCATGTTAATGACTGAAAGGAATTCTGATGTATAAACCAGACTAACCTAAAGGTATAAACCGGTCTATAGGGGCTACACAATCAAAATCCAATCTTTTCCTATTACAAGTCCCGGTTCACATCATATTGATGAACCAGCCCTTGGGGGCTACTAGAGTTGATAATTGAAGCAGGATATAAGGAAAAAAGAAAGTTATTCAAAGGAACAAGTATTTACCTCATATCGCTCTTTCATCAGGTTTACTAAACCGGCTTCATAATCATGACTGTTGTATAGAGGTTTAGATATCCAGAATGGATGTCCTGAGCAGAGAGATGGGCATAGCTTGACAGATCAGTTTTCCATTTGCCCTTGTCCACAGCAGAAAATTCCTCTTTTGCACTGTGCTTTGATAAAGCGACAGGATTGCAGGAGTGGTATGGCCAAAGCCAGCAGTCACAACATCATTTGTTGTGCCTTCACCAGTCTTATCTGTGCTTGGCGGTTTATCAGAGGCCTTTGCTGGCCTTGGTGGATCGGTAGCGGGGCTTGGCAGATCAGCGTGTTGGCTTGTTGGATTTATTTCTGGTGGATCAGCAAAGGTATCCTGACCCTAAGGTGTCGGGTCATCTAGAGCAATGCCAGCATTTTGATCAATAACTTCTGAGGTCCTCTCTGGTTCAGTAGCCGGATTATCATCAGTTGGTGTAGTCAACTTGGCTTTTTTGCTAAGTCTGGCTTTGGCACTAAAAAAGAACAAATACAGAGGTTAGTACAATAAACCGGTGCAAAGGATCAAAATTGAATTTAATATTCTTAGCCATGGACGGTCTTGAGAGGAGGCATCTGTGTAGTCGATGAGTCGCCGGAGGAGGAATTGGAAGTGCCCTGATAATTCGAGTCAAACGGATTAAGAGGATATCAGAAGTAACCCGCCTTGGGATAAAGTTTATTAGAAGTACAAGAGACCTCTTGACGACGGTTGTGAATCGGGGAATATGGTAAACCGGAAGAAGTAACCACTTGACCACTGTGCGGGGTTGTGCGGCGAGCTTCTTGCTGCTGTGTCTTCAAAGAAAAGTGCGGATCCAAATGAGCAAGGGGTGTGAACGTTTTACTTTCTGGACTGCTCGACGAAGTTTTGGTACTGGCACATGATTTGAATCGGAGGATAGAACAATTACCTCTGCGTCACCAGCGTGGCTAGCTTCCGCATCATCCTGATAATAATCATTGTCAATGAGGTGTATGAAAAAATAACCAAGTGAATCTAATTCTACCTCTGAGTCCGGATCATCAAGCTCTTCATCATTAGGCAAATCAGAAGGTTCGGCGGTTTTCTTCTTCGCTGGCCTCTTTGTATCCTTAATCTTGCTATGGGGTGCTCTGGCCGGTTTATCCTGGGGCTTGGCCGGTTTATCTTGAGATTTATTCTTCCAGAAAGGATCATCACCCTGCATAGATGGATAATAAACTACAAAGGGATATTTAAGAAAGGATGGATTAAGGTAAAAATGAGGCAATTCTTACAGCTGGCAGTTTATTGGAAGTGCAAAAGGGACTAAGCCCTACTTGACTGCAGACAGCTTCTAGTTCGTTCAGTATTTTCTTAACAGCTTCAGTAACTTCATCTTCTGTTATCTGAATATCAATATGATGTTGAGGATCTTTCAAGTCCCCCGTGTACTCACACATTAAGCCGGGGCGCCGGCTTAAAGGCAGAACGCTCCAAGATATCCAGCAGCGGATGAAGTCAACGCCTGTTAAACCATTCGCCATAAAAGCTCTGAGTTTTGAGAGTTGTGGTGCATAGCTGGACCATTCCTTGGCAGTCAGCCTCTGAGGGAACGGATGAGTATTGCTAAGACGGTGCAGGCGATAACCCGGCAGAGGATTTTCGCCAGTTGGAGATGTGCCTGTAAAATAAAACCAAGTCTGATTCCAGTCCTTGGGATGACTGTTAAGCTTGGCATGAGGGAAATTGATGTCTCTCCTCTTTTGAATTGCCATCCCACCAAGCTCAGTGTTGGGACCGTCTGTGACGTCTGTGCGATGGTTCAATTAAAAGAAATCTCTGTACAGCTCAACTATGGGTGCTTCCTGAAGATAGGCCTCACAAAACACATGGAAATCGCAAATATTGGACACAGAGTTTGGTCCAATATCTTGAGGGTGGAGTTGGAAACTGGCAAGGACATCACGGAAGAACTTTGATCCGGGAGGGTCGAACCCTCGATTCATATGATCAGTAAAAACGACCACTTCTCTATCCTAAGGCTCAGGAGGATTCTCTAAAGCGGGGACTCTCCAGTGGATGGTTTCCTTGCTCGCTAAAGCGCCAGTCACAACATACCCACTCAACTGCTCTTAAGTAACCCGGGAAGGGACCCAATTGCAAGCATAAAACGTCTTGGCCATTTGAACGGGAAGCTGGAAAAGAGGACCAAGGCCTGTTTAAGGTTTTTTGATTGATGCAGATAATTCGGTTTAAAGACAGGAAGAACAAATTGGGACATGTGTGCATGATAACCCGGAGTTTTATATTAAGGATGAATTGGCGGTTTAAAAGGAGGGATAATGGTACCTGGCGGGTCATCATTTTCTAAGTGTTGTACAAACAGATTTCACAAGTTGGTGTTGTAATTTTGGATCTACCGCAGTTCTAAAAAGGAGATAACTTTTAAACCTAAGTCTGTGACAGCAGAAGAGCACATATGTTCAGATGGGATCTTATTCAGAGAGGGGTGTCTTCTGTGATTGAAAAGGGATGCTAAACTACTGTTACTCGCCTGTACTATCAGATTTAGATCAAACAACAAGATCTAAAAGAGGAAAAATGAGGAACGGTGAGAACACGGATGAACCGCGGAAACCCTAATGCAGATCTATTATATGAGAAAAGAAGTACTTACTGATGTTGTTGAACAGTGGAGAAGGCGTCGCATTTCTCTGGTCCGAACAGGTTGATGCAGCGGCCGTAGGCGGTGCGGACATGAAGGTCAACGGCGGCAGCTACGCTCGAGCTCGATCTGGGGCGACGCGAGGAGGAAGATGAGGTGAAGGGCCACGAAGGGGAAAGGAAAGAATGACCCTTGGCTGTATTTATAAGGAGAAGGGATAAGTGACATGTGCGGGAATCGAGGAACCAAAAATTGGATATCTGACACAGCTGTCGCCTCGGTTTTCAGAGGGTTATTAATGAAAAGGATATGTTTACAGATTTTTTATAAATAGATGACGTCATGGTGATTTATTATAATCTTACAAGATGATCTCACGGCGGTTTACCAAGTTCATATGGAGGAGACGTCATGGCGGTTTACAAGGATCATACGAGGATGTTCAAGGAGTTTTTCCTAAATGTTGAAGATTGACATGAACAGGTTCAAATCAATATGGGGCCTAATGTTGGGGATATAACAACTGATTATAAACCGCCCAGGAGGGGCCAGGTTATGCTCATCTGTAGTGAAGCCCATGAAGACAAGGATATGGCGCTTTACTATTGAAGCTTAGAGGCCTAGGGCCCAAGGGCAGATTAGGGACCATAATCATAAACCGCCATGAGATGTATAACTTGTATTGTAAGTTAGGGAAAGGTAGAGACCGAGCCGGACACGTGTATGAGCCGGCCTCGGTGTTCTGTAAACCTTCGGGCGTCAACCTGTGTATATAAAGGGATGACCCAGCGGCGGTTCAGGGACAAGAAACAACAACTCGAGAGATAGGTAAAGCGGATTCGCTCCCTGCTCATCAAGTCCCCATCAATTCCACCACAACTGGATTGTAGGCTTTTACCTTCACTGCAAGGGGCCGAACCAGTATAAACTCCCTGTGTCCTTTGTCTCGTTTAACCCCTTTAAGCTAATCTCGTTGCGATGGCTCCACGACTACGTCCTCTCACTAGGACATCTGACGTGTTAATTCCACGACATGATCGCATTGCACAACGACATCTCCAAGACTATCTTCCTCGAGAACTACAAGTCCCTCGACAACAACTACATTGGTGCTCTCAAGGTGGAACAAGAACTCATGAAGGACAAGGCTTCTCCACCCCAAGCACACTTTTCTTCGACCAAGCTCCACAACAACAAGCATGAGGATAGTACCACCAAGATGTCCAAGCCCAACGAGCTCCAAGACGACGCTCCCAAGTTCGACTTCACCGCCATCCCTCTTTGTGGCATTGATGATGCCGAGTCTATCTTGACTCTTTTTCAAGACGATGCGGCAATGACTACGATTATGGAGACTCTCAAGGAACATGCTTTGGAGGCGTGCGACATGGTGATGAGCAAGGATGATGCTTTCATCTTTGGAGGCGAGAACAATGTTGTGCCATCTTTGGCCTTCATCCACGATAATGGTGACAAGATGATCGAGCATGGGATCTTTCCTTTGGTCATGGAGGATAGTGATGATGTGCCATCTTCGGCCTTCATCCACGGCGACGACGACAAGATAATTGAGCATGGGTGATACGTCTCCAACGTATCTACTTTTCCAAACACTTTTGCCCTTGTTTTGGACTCTAACTTGCATGATTTGAATGAAACTAACCCAGACTGATGTTGTTTTCAGCAGAACTGCCATGATGTTGTTTTATGTGTAGAAAAGAAAAGTTCTCGGAATGTCCTGGAAATCCACGGAGGCACTTTTTGGAATTAATAAGAATTTTTGGCGAAAGAATTAATGCCAGGGGGCCCACAGCCTGTCCACGAGACAGGGGGTGCCCCCCCCTAGGGTGCGGCCTCCTATCTCGTGGGCCCCCTGGACCTCCTCCGACCTCAACTCCAACTCCATATATTCCGTCTCGGGGAGAAAAAAAATCAGAGAGAAAGTTTCATCGCGTTTCACGACACGGAGCCGCCGCCAAGCCCTAATCTCTCTCGGGAGGGCTGATCTGGAGTCCGTTCGGGGCTCCGGAGAGGGGGATTCGTCGCCGTCGTCATCATCTACCATCGTCCATCACCAATTTCATGATGCTCACCGCCGTGCGTGAGTAATTCCATCGTAGGCTTGCTGGACGGTGATGGGTTGGATGAGATTTACCATGTAATCAAGTTAGTTTTGTTAGGGTTTGATCCCTAGTATCCACTATGTTCTGAGATTGATGTTGCTATGACTTTGCTATGCTTAATGCTTGTCACTAGGGCCCGAGTGCCATGATTTAAGATCTGAACCTATTACGTTTTCATGAATATATGTGTGTTCTTGATCCTATCTTGCAAGTCTATAGTCACCTATTATGTGTTATGATCCGACAACCCCGAAGTGATAATAATCGGGATACTTCTTGGTGATGACCGTAGTTTGAGGACTTCATGTATTCACTGTGTGTTAATGCTTTGGTCCGGTACTCTATTAAAAGGAGGCCTTAATATCCCTTAGTTTCTGCTAGGACCCCGCTTCCACGGGAGGGTAGGACAAAAGATGCCATGCAAGTTCTTTTCCATAAGCATGTATGAGTATTTACGGAATACATGCCTACATTACATTGATGAATTGGAGCTAGTTCTATATCACCCTATGTTATAATTATTGCATGAGGAATCGCATCTGGCATAATTATCCATCACTGATCCATTGCCTACGAGCTTTTCACATATTGTTCTTCGCTTATTTACTTTTCCGTTGCTACTGTTACAACTACTACAAAAACCGAAAAACATTTATCTTTACTTTTGCTACCGTTACTATTATTACCATACCACTTTTGCTACTAAACACTTTGCTGCAGATACTAAGTTATCCAGGTGTGGTTGAATTGACAACTCAACTGCTAATACTCAAGATTATTCTTTGGCTCCCCCTATGTCGAATCAATACATTTGGGTTGAATACTCTACCCTCGAAAGCTGTTGCGATCCCCTATACTTGTGGGTTATCAATGAGATTTTTCCTTCGACCACGGCGACGTACGATGACTTGAGTGACTTGTGCCACCATATTGAGAGTGAGAGTGACTTCACCACTATCCCCATATATGATAAGTTGCCCTAATTCCCATGTGAGGAGAGCCACAACCGCCACCACTTGAGTGAGATGAGTGACTCCACCATATGTGAGTTCGAGTGCACCTACTTTGTGGGAGTGAGTGAGACACCACATAGAGAGTGTGTGATAGTTGATAGGGCATGTGAGGCCATTTCGATTTCTAATGACTTAACCTCTACCTCTATTGTGTCTTCTCATTTGGTTCTAGGTCCCATATATGATCATGCACCGATTCTCAACGACTTGGTCCTTCCTTTGGACATGAACGATGGCCATGGTGGAATATGATGCACCCCCCACATGGTTCCATCAGGATGAAGATGACCACCATTTGGTGTTTGCCACCTCACCTACACCACATGAGTGGGATGAGAAAGGTAACATAGGTGACGGTGATGCTCTTGTCCCACAAGTGGACTATCATGACATTGATTGCTTGCATGATGTTGATCCCCCTATTAGCAAGATTGATGCTAGTATGATTTCCCCATGTGATGATTTACCCATTTATGATGAGTTTGACGATTGCCATGTGGAGATTATTAGTTGTGATGCCATGTTCCATAGCATCTCTTGTGATAGTTCTCTCGGTTACATCATGTTTGGCAATCCGCTTGACTTGTCATATGTTATGCATGACATCAACCATATGTCATATTTGCAATCTCATCGTAGTGACTATGCATATGCCATTAAAATGAACCCAATTTGCACATATGGCATAGATGCAAGCCCATGGTTATTGGCATTTGTTTTTCTTGTGATGATATTGGTATGCTTCCTTTACATCGTTTATCTCATATGCCATGCCATGACCAAATAACTTCAGATATGCATTGTTTTGGATGTTGTCCATTTTCTCCATATGATGTTTCCAATATTGCTCATGAGGCGACCCCCATAGTTCACTCATACATGTTAGGAGATTTTTGATACATCCCATGCATTGCATGTTCCCAATACTTGTGTGCACAATATGCTCCCCATCAATGATAATGCCATTGTTGTGCCATATACTTGCATGCTCAATTTTTGTCCCCATCATGTTATACATAACAACTATTCTTTCATGATGGATGACATGTTCTTATATGATGCTTCCAATTTCTTTGAGTGATGCTTATCTTGTGCTAACTCACATGTGCACATACACATCATGATGAATGATGTGTACATTTACCACGCACACACTTTCTTTGGTTTGTGTATCTTTTGTGTAGGTACCCATGAATACTTGTCAACCTCACAATCCCATGAGTTGACAAAATGAGCTCTAGAGAGCAATGATGATTTGTGATCCCATGGATTGGTCTTCCTACCGCTCCCTTTGCACCATGAATTCGCGCATTTCTTCTACATGGCCCTCACTTGGCTATGGTTATTGTCAATTACATATTCTATGCCCATCTTTCCATGTTCACTTTGCATAATATGCCCATTCCTATGCCTTTTCCATGCATTTGTGACCCGTGCTTTGCATTACACATGATGATTGATTTTCATACTTGTATGCGTATTTCCAAGCTTGGTGGAGATATTACTAGTTATTTCCATGTTCCATTTGTGACCCATACCTATGATGATACTTTGGCCATGATTTGCCTTCGTGCTTGTGATATGTCATGTGCATTTCCTATATCCACTATTTGCTCACATGACATGATTGCCATGATTTCCTCTAGTGTGTTGCATCTTCGCTCCACTAGTTTGCACGACTTGATCACTATACTTGGTTGCCTTGTTGCATCACCAATGATTCACACTTGCTCGTTTCATGCGATTGATGACAACCATTGCCATGCTTTGCACATGATTGCTATTGCTTCTTGTCCTATATCTCCATCTGTTGCCTCTCTCATGCTAGATGATTTTCCATGCATTGAGTGCAACAATGCTCTTAGTCTTGCTTATGATATTGCCCCCACAACATTCTCGCATATATTTGGAGATTTTGACATATTTCTTGTGAAGCATGCTTGTCTTACTTCTTTGCACCATATACCTAGTGCCATGAATATAGCCATTGTTGCATCATATTATTCGTGCACTTGTGCTTCTAATGGTTATGTGCAAAAGAAGAGAACCATCATGATGGATGATGTGTTTATCTACCATGCACATGCGTTGTTTGCTCTCTTTTGTGCATGTGTAGGATACTTCAACTTGGTGTCAACTTCCACTTCTCGTGAGTTGACCATTCGAGCTCTTGAGAGCGAGCCTTCTACATTCTACCATGACTCAATTCTACACCTCCTTTGCTTGTGTTTCGGCATTGTGAAGGATGCACAAGGACATGCTTTCAAGGTGATATCCTTATATTTTGAGAATCCCCAAACCATGAGCATGGATATGATAGATCATACTACTTGTGTTGCTTTCCCCATGAGATTATTGTTCAACTTGGACCACTTGATTGCACACATGTTAGAGATCTTGCTTTGACTTGTCATTTTCACCGTTCCATGCATCATGATATATATGCTTGGTGTGTTGCATCCGACTTGTCGATTACTCGCTCCTATCATATGTTTGGGAGCACCAATACCATTTCTTCACATATGCCATGTCCCATTGCTTGTAACATGATTTACTTGATTGCCTCACACATGATGAACAATTTATCTTTCTATTGTGTTGAGTGCCACACTATATTCACTACACCCCACGCACGTTACGCTTGGATTGTCTTGCACTTGACCCATGTGTTTGGACACTTCATTTATTTTGGTGTTGTTAATGCTTCATATGCATACTTGCTATGAGCTTGAGGTAGATGCTTATTCTCTTGTCACACATATTTGCATCGCCACCTCACATTTACATGCTTGTTTCCATGACATCTTTGATTGTGCTCGATTGATATGCTTACATGCCATGTCACAATCCTTTGTCAAACCATATGCTTTGCATGACGACAACACTTCTTTGGTGAATCACCTCTTGAATGCTTGGTTTTGCACTAACGCTAGCCACATTTGTTTTTCCAAGTGTTTGTTGTACTTACTCCTTTTGAAATCACTAGACGGTTCGGCATTGGAGAGTGCCCATTCAGAGCTTGAAGATGATGAGTACTTGGTGATAATACACCTCTACACGGCGAAGCCATCTCTTTCCCATGGTGATTTGGTTTTTGATCCGAGGTCGGATCTTTCCCAAGGGGGGAGATGCAGCAGAGCATCCTACGGACATCACCATGTCAAGATCCCGTTTGGCAAGTGACACGTGTGGCATCTACTTCACATACACAAAGGTGAAGCATCTCCTTTACACATGCTCACTTGACCCCTTCAAGGATGGTATACTACTTGGCACTTCTCCTATGTGCATGCATAGGTATTGTCGGAGCATCACGGATGTTGAGGAGGAGTGCAAGCGCCAAGGAACAATTACACCATCCACGAGGGAAGCATGGAAGCGGAGACGGAAGAAAATGGAGCTGCTGAAGCTACTGCGGCCGGACATCCGGGCCAGAGGCCGGACATCCGGCGCCTGTGTAGCCGCGAAGGAGCTGCACCAATAGATGGACAACAACATCAGCGGGCGAACATCCGGTGCCTCCCGACATCCCGGACATCTGCCCTTCCCCCGAAAATTCGGCATCAACAACAGAAGCCAGCCGAAGGCCACCCCGCTCGAGCCGGACATCCGGCGCCTCACGAGAGCCCAGACATCAGGCCCCCAGCCTGGACACCCGGTGCCTACCTGCGCGCAGTGTCTGTCCAGAGGCCCATGTATCCCCTCCTCACTTACCCCTTCATGGACTATCCTATATATAATCCTTCCCCTTCCTCTAGTTAGGGTTAGAAAATATGATAGCTCATTTGTATGTGAGTTTTTCTCCTGCATTCTCCTCTTGAGAGAGAGAGCCAAGACCTCCATCTAGGAGAAGATCCTGAGGGATTCAAGACCCCCATCAGGGAGGGATCATCTAGATCATCAAGCCCGCATCTCCTTTGGATTTGGGATGAACTATACCTTGTATATTTCTCTTTGTTGTTCATGTACCCTTGTGGATCTTGTGTGTTTGATTGTGGATGTGTGATTTGGACTTGTTCTTGAGTGTTCCTCTTGTGTTTCCTCTCGTGTTCTTCGCTGGATCCCCTCCATTTCGTGAAAGATCGGCCCCTAGGGTTCCACCCTACATCAACTTATTTGTCGGTCCAAAGAGAGTGGCCAAGTAGGAGGACTGGCCCTCGACATTGTAGAGGGGGGTGTCTCCATTCTATAATACGCGGATGATACTATTATATTCATGGAACATGATCTTGCAAAAGCTAGGAATATGAAGGTTGTACTATGTCTTTTTGAGCAACTGTCAGGGTTCAAAATCAACTTCAATAAAAAGCGAATTTTTGCTTTGGGAGAACTAAAGAGGAACAAAATGACTATACAAATTTGTTCGGTTGTGAAATGGGATCCTTACCTTTTAGTTATCTAGGGATCCCCATTCGTCATAGACGTTTAACGAACAAGGAATGAAAATGTATAGAAGATCAATTTGAAAAGAAACTAAGCTGCTGGAAAGGCAAGCTCGTGTCTGGCGGAGGTCAGTTGGTTTTGATAAATTCAGTTTTGACGAGTCTGGCGATGTTCCTCTTATCTTTCTTTGAAGTACTTATAGGGGTACGGAAAAGACTCGACTTCTATAGTTCCCGATTCTTTTGGCAAAGTGATGAGGCCAAGAAGAAGTATAGATTGGCTAGATGGGATATCATTTGTAGGCCAAAAGACCAGGGCGGGTTAAGGATAAGAAAATTAGAGGTAAAGAATAGATGTCTTCTTAGCAAATGGCTATATAGAATATCTGTTGAGACTGAGGGTATGTGGGTACAAATCTTGCGGAATAAGTACCTACACTCTAAGACTTTGGCCCAGGTCACCGCTAGGCCAAAAGACTCACCCTTTTGCAAGGGGATAATGAGGACGAAAGTAACTTTCTTCCAATGGGTGAAGTTCCTAGTTGGTAATGGTACCACTACTAGATTCTGGGAGGATACATGTCTAGGGGAGACGTCTTTGGCTTTGAATATCCTTCCTTATATAATATTGTGCAACGTAAGGAGGATTATGTCGCCACAGTATTAAACTCGATACTGCTTAGTATCCAATTTATGAGATCCCTAGTAGGGGAGTGTTGGAATGCTTCGTTGCACCTGGTCCGTAGGTTGATGGATGTTCAACTATCCGATCAGGTGGATACAATTCACTGGAAGTTAACATGAATGGAATCTTCTCAGTGAAATCCATGTATTCAGATCTTATTGATTCCGGGCCACTGTCAAGGTCACTACAAAAAAATACACTTCCGTGATGATACGTGTTTGTCACAGTAGGTCACGTTTTTGTCATGCATGTACATCCATGACGATTTTATGACAGAATCAAGATAGTCATACCTGTGATGTCGTAGAAGTGTTCCATGACATTACCAAAATTATCATCACGGAAGTGTCCACTTCGATGACGATAAATCGCGCGTCATAGAAGTGCTTTCGTCAAGGGTGACCGACACGTGGCATCCACCGTAAAGGAACGTCGTTAAGCTATCGGGTCCGGTTTTGGATCCAATAACCCGTTAACAGCCCCGACCAATGGGGATTTTCCACGTGTAAAATCATCATTGGCTGGAGGAAACACGTGTCGGCTCATCGTTGGGACAGATGTCATCCACTCATTGGACAGAAGGCGCCTATGATACGTCGACACGTGGCACGGCCCAACAGAGGCCCATTCCTGTGAAAAGGCCGGCCCGTTTGACTTGGTCAAAAGGTGGCGGGCCGGCCCATGAAAGCCTGTTAACGGCCTGTTCGCATATAGCCCATTTACAGCCCGCTAACCCAAGGCCCGTTATGCCCTATCCGAATTAGGCCCAGTAGTGTCATCTAGGCCATCCAATATGATTCCAGCCCATTTTCACTTCTGGCCCATGTATGGCCCATGACGTCTTTCAGCCCATATGAGGCCTTTCTAACTCTTGGCCCATTAATGGCCCGTGGTGAAACTGGCCCGTAATGAACAGAGTATCACTTTATACCCATTAACGGCCCATGGTGAAACTGGCCCGTAATGAACAGTGTATCACTCTATACCCATTAACGGCCCGTTATTCCGTTGGGCCGTTTCTAGCCCATGTTATCTTTCGGCCTTCTTAGAGCCCATTTATTCTTGGGCTCATTTCCGGCATTCGTTTACTTACGGCCTGTTACTGTCATTTTCTGCTTGTGGGCTAAATTCAGCCTGAGGTTACAGTCGGCCCTTTTGTGGCCCGTTAATACGTTGGGCCATTTTCATAGCGTCATCAAATACGGCCGATTAACGACGGCCCGTTATGGTCAGCCCATGATTCCAACTCTAGCTCATTTACGGCCATAATGCGGTTTGTTATTGGCCCATGTTTGGCCAAGCGATCATACAGTCCGTAGAAGGCCCATTGATGATACGGCCCGTAGAAGGCCCATTGTGTGTACGACCCGTATAAGGCCCATTGTTTCTACAACCCGTAGAAGGCCCATTGTTTCTACGGCCCGTAGGAGGGAAATGGTAACTACAGTAAATATGTAGCCCATGGTTATTGTGGCCTAGTTTTAAAAAATAGGTTATTGCGGCCACTAGCAAACCACAAAAAAAAGAACCGCACTGACTACAAGCAAAGAAATAAACAAGACAATAAGGAAATAAATAAGCAAGCAACTTATGCTAGGCTATCACGGCTATTACACATATTACATCCACTAGGCATCAAAGTTCGCCACCAGTGCAAATATAGGGAACACAGCAGCATATAAACGTCGCAGCAAAACAAGTCCAGAACTGAAACCACTTCAGAAGAGCTCAAGAAACAATATCCTGGGTACCCATAATGCGGGCAAGATGCTTAGCAAGCTTATTAACTCTCTCTTGTTTGGCGCTTAAGTCCTCCAGCACTTGTTGTTGCACCAGAAAGTATACATCTGAATTTTGTAGGGACTTCCTTAGTCCTTCGGCTTCCTGTCGCATAACATCTTATCAATGTCTTTCAACTTGAAATTAACACTCAAGAAGCCGAACTGATTCAGGCAACGAGTTCGAAGAGCTGGTGCTAGCAGTAGTAGCCAGTAACTCAAACACTACATCAAGACAGGACTTTGGGGTTGTCTCAGTGTCTTCATTATAGTTTTTATCAGCTTTCTTGGGGACCAACAGGGATGTCTCACTATCTTAAACCTTATCTGCATTACTTCCTTTACCATTGCATAACGGGGTACTCTTCTCCAAAATTTTATCCGCGTTCTAAAAGAGAAACAAACAAACACATCACATGTTTACAATGTAGTATGTGAAACTCATTTTAGTAAACCAGTTCAGTAGTACGGTGAACAGGATAATAGCATGAAACAAACATATATCTATGTAGTATGGTCACTGTATGGTCTATATCATTCTAGTTTATGTTGCCGAATCAAGATAGATACAGTTCGAATAATATCTATTTAAGACAAAGAAGCATAGATAGAATATAAGTGTGGGAAACTACACAGCAATAACAACACTTGTAATGTGCATGGCATCAGAACATAAATGTTTATTCAATTGAAACTGAAATCAACATAGAGCAAGTTACAATAGAAAACACGTTAAAGAAACAGGTTTAAAACATACCTGTTGCGCCATTGGAGTTTCAGTTGCATCCTTCAAATTTGAAATTAGTTGGTATGAGTAAATACAGTGATGCAAGAGCAAAGTAGTATGAACCATAGCTACGGAACCTGACCTGAGAACAATTCTTCTTCTGCTTTAAGCATTGACTTGGGGTTCGGAGTGGTGGTCCTCATGCTTTGGGCACTGCAGTTGCCTTACTAACTGCTCGTGTTTGGGTGCTCTGTGGTGGAGATGGTGTTGTGTCAACGGGAACTGGGTTACTATCTGCTAGGGTTGGGGTTAGAAGGGGTGTAGCTGGTTCTCTGTCCAACTGGGTAGGGGTACAATCTGCATGAGTCTAGGTTATGTGTGGTGGGGCTGGTTCTTGGGCAAGTTCAACCGTGGTTCTATCAGCATCGACAGGTAGCACGATCTTTTCTGAAGACCGTGTTTTTACTCCCGCAGATACTGCCATCACCCCCTCCAATTGAAATGGCTGATAAACAAGAAAAGTAATTGAATGTACAGACATTTTAAGATAGACAGGTGCAATGGATAGTAGGGAAGAAAATAGGGCGTGAAATAATTCACATTTATGTTGTCTAACCAAACAGAATAGCAGGATGTAATTTCACATATATGATGGCTAATTAAACAGGGTAGCATGACACGATTTCACATGTATGATGGCTAACTAAACAGGATAGAATGACATACTTCAAAATATGATGACTATGTAAACAGGATGACATGATGTAACTATACGATGTGTCTATTAAAGTGGTTGGCATGCCATAAATCACAAACATGTCGTCGATGGAAACATGATGGCATGATATAATTCACGGATAGAATGACATAATTTAAAATATGATGACTATGTAAATAGGATGAGATGATATACCTATATTATGTCTTTAGAAAATGGGTTGGCATGCCATAATTCAGATACATGCTGTCTATGTAAACATCATGGCATGACATAATTCAAATATATGATTTATATACTAAGTGAGTAGAGGGCAATCGCATATATGATGTGTCAACTAAGGAGATGGCATTCAATATTGTGTATATGATGTAAAAACTAAGCATTGCAATACAACATATGCATGATATGAGTAATATAACCCTGCCAAGTTTGAGCATACACCTCAGGGGGATAATAGGACTGGTCATCTGCCTCTGAATCCTCCTTTGAGAGCTATCTGTAACCAGCAAGATATCTGCTTCAGCAGGTAGCATTGTCTGCTCTGAAGACCTTGTTTTCACTCCAAATTTCTCCATCGCCAATTCAAATGGCTGATGCAAAGGAAGAGCAGTTGAATATACAAACATTATCGACAAAAGAAATGAGAAATACAAAAAAAGGATGGCATGATATAATTCACATATATGACGCTTACCTAAACAACATGGCATTGCATAATTTACATATATAATGCCTTGCAACAAGATAACATTGCATAATTCACATATATAATGTCTTGCAACAAGATGGCATTGCATAATTCACATATATGGTAATTAGAAACTAAACAGGTGGCATTCACACAAAGCATGTCTAAACTAAGCAAATGACATAGCAATGCAAGATACCATACGCATGATATGAGCAACATAACCCTGCCAAGTTAGAGCATGCACCTCGGGGGTGGTATGATTGGTCATTTGTCTTTGAATTCTCCTCTGAGGAGCTATCGGTAACCAGCAAGACATGCATTTCGTCAGATAGCATTGTCTGCTCTGAAGACCTTGTTTCCACTCCAGATTTTTCCATGACCGTGCCGAATGGCTGATGCACAGGAAGAGTAATTGAATGTACTAAAATTGTTGACAAATTTAACATGTAATAAAAAATGATGGCATGATATAATTCACATATAAGATGACTGGCTAACCAGGGTGGTATTGCAAAATTCACATATATGATGCCTGGCTAAACAAGATGGCATTGCATGATTGACATATATGATAAAGAAACTAAACATATGGCATTGACACAAAGCATGTCTAAACTAAGCAGATGACATCTTTAATGTATACAGTAAGCAATGCAAGGCACCATATGCATGATATTACCAACATAAGCATGCCAAGTTAAAGCGAAGACCTCATGGGGTAAGTAGAAGTGGTCTTCTCCTTCTGAATCCCCCTCGGAACAGTTATCTTCCTCTTGATTATGATCCGAAATGGGTGGATGGGGGCTGCCTTTGCGCTCACCATGGAGCGACGTCTGCATGAAATTTTATTGCCACGCAAGGCTCGTCTCTTTCACTCTACATGATCAGTTCCATTGTGTACAATAACTGGCATGCATAGGAATAAAACATAGTGAGATTATGTAAGGAGTGCATGCACAAATCCAGAGTGATGGTAGCAAACTGTGGATAGACCCAAAACCAATGATAGCAGGCAGATAATAGCTTTAGTTAAAAAATACAGATAATGGCTCCTTTAATGTTTGTTTGCACCCACCATGAAACTCATAGTAGACACCCGAAATTAACCAGATAGTAGACACATAGTACTGATTGCTGCCCCAATATGTACCCCACAACCATTTAAAAACTCAAGTTTCAGCATTAGTTTGGACCTGACTCGGAGTCTAATAGGTGAACACGATGATAATGTAGCATGTCATCATATTAAGCGATGCATAACGTAAGCAAACACGGAAGAGTGCGACCTCTCTTGCGGACCCGTGTAGTCCTCAAGGTCATCTACTCAGTTGATGATGGTAATGCAGTTGTCGTGGCTACCGGCGGCGAGAAAGAAGATCTGAGGCGGCAAAAGACAATCTAGAGAGCGGATCCCTGCTGTGGTGAACCGTTCCGTCATTGGAGCAGCTGAGCTGGGGTGGAACACAGCGCCATAGGAGCAGGACAAACCACACAAACCACACAAGGTTTTCTTTGACACATATCTGTAACAGAAGTAACTGAGTAAGGGCTTGTTTGAATTTGAGGATTCTAACAATGCAGGGATAGGAAATAGACAGGAATAGGATAGGAATGCACGTGCAAAACAGAGAATTAAAAACACAGGATTTCTGCCAATCTGGGTGCTTGATTCACAAGAATTGGAAGATCACAGGATGCAAAAAAGCATGGTGAGATTAAGTCAAACCACAAGAAAATGTACAGTTATAATGCTATTATGCTACTATCTCTTAGTCTTGTGCTTGATGAATAGGAATACGAAAAGGACGACAAGTGGAAATTAGAATTCCTACGGTTTTTCTTTCAATGGGACACTAAAGGAACAAATCCTACAGTTTTCCTTTGCTCCATTCCTTTGCACCAAATTCATGAAAAGTAGTACCATAGGAAACCTTCCAATTCCTATGTTTTTCATTCACTTTTCCTTTCAAGCACTGAGGCGATTCTAGTAGGCAGGCTTCAGCAAGGAAAATCCTACACTAAAATAATGTTTTTGTGCTACTTCTATTACTTTGGACCCAGGCCACTGCCATACTAGCTCAACTCCCAGGCCCATCAAAAAATGCACAGCTCAAACGCGCAGAGATAAATAATGATGGCGTTCAAGAGAGTCCATCACGGATAGCTAAGTTGCCTGGTACCTCACTGCTTGTCATATAGTAGGATAAAATAATTGTATTTCATGTTACTACGTGTGCTTAGTGGACAATATATATATATATAACATGTAGAGTAAAAAAGAGATGCAACAAGTGTCCAACCTCTTTGGCAAAGCCATGTCGATCTCAGCGTGATTGGGTTGGCCAGTGAGGATGCTCCGGCCGACGTGGCTGTCGGAGGAGGGGAAGAAGATCTTTGGCATCTGGAGATGGAGCTCGAGGTACTGCTCCACTATGATGGAGGGTTTCGTTGTTGGAGCAGCTCCGGTGAGTTGTACGACACCGAGGCCGTAGCAGGACATGAGAGACAACATTAACCTGAGTGGAATTCTAATAGGATCTCCAATATATGATGTAAAAAACATCACCACAAAGTGCTAAATGTAAAATACATTAGCCGCTCATCTCTGAACTTAACTGTCGAAACTGAATTTAACTGTCAAAACTAAACTTAACTGTCGAAACTGAATTTTGATGTCCAAATTGAGCGCACTAGCAAGGTGAGGCTACACGTCAGTTGACTGACTTTTTCATCTCTGGTCAGTCGATTTTGTAGCCGTTGGATACAAAATCAAGGGCCTGCAGTTCATCTTCAACCTCCACCCCCCTGAACCGCCAGCCACCACCGGCCAAACAACAGCCCCCCATCGCCCGCGGCCGGCGGTGCGCCGCCCCGCTCGCCTCGAAAACACTCCCCACCGCCGGTCCGCTGCCGCCCCGGCCATCCCTCT
>NC_041391.1:356098242-356139264 GCF_002162155.2 Triticum dicoccoides | reverse complement strand
TTGCGGCTGGTTCTTCCTTCACTCCGCGAGCCCCCCACCCCCTGAAAATCAACTAACCCAATAGTCGATTTCGTCGATTGAAGTGTAGCTAAATCGGAGCAGCAGCGCAAGCAAGAGCAAGAGCGAGAGCAGCAGCGCAAGCAAGAGCAATAGCAAGAGCAGACCAGGCAGGGGATCGAGAGCAAGAGCAGAGCAGCAGCAGCTCCTACTGATGTGGACGTCGCCGCCAAGGGAGCGATGCCATGGAGGAAGTGGTCGGCGCCGCCACCGTGGATGGAGCCGCGCCGTGTCGGCTCGGGACCGAGCGCCGGCAGCACCGTGAGATCGAATCAAGAATAAAATGCGGTGATTAGTGTACAACCTCTTTGGTGGCGCCGATTAGGCCACAACTTCATGCGAGGAAACAGTGAATATGATGCTCTTCCAGTGGTGCAGGTGAAGACGGTGGTGTGGGAGTGGAGGTGGCGCGAAAGACGAGGGGAACATCGGGGCAGCTCCTTGGAGGTGGAGGACGGGGTGGCTGAACCGGTGGGACGACGAGATCGACGACGGATCCTCATCCGATATAGTGGAGGAGGTACGTTGAGGAGTTGATGTGGACGACGTCGTCGGGGAAGAGGCTCCGGCTGGGTGGCAGATGGAGGAGGGTGTGGGCTTCGTCGCGGGTTTTCGCGGCCTTGGTGTATGAATGGGTGGGCGGATGGGATGGGAGTGGGGAACCATGGCTTAGGGACGCGCTTGTCCGAAATGTGGGGTAAGTTACGAAAGTACCCCCACCGATTTTAGGCGGTTCATTCGGTTCAGGGGTACCACGGGCATTTCGTGTGTCGGGATTTCACAGGAGGTGGGAGTTTTCACGCGCGTTGTAATTTTGGAATAGCAAGGCGCGGGTTGAGATGGAGGGAGTTGTCGGAGCACAACGAGACAAAGATATATCTTAAATGTTTCGGGCTAACAAGGCGAGGGTTGAAGAGGTGGGAGTTTTTCAGCATGATAGACAAAGACGCTAGCTTGAAATTTCGGCATAACAAGGCGCGCCTTGAAATTTCAGGAGAACAAGCTTAACGTGTACCCAAAAAAAGACAATTTGCACCTCAACACGCACAACACACACAAACACCATTTAGACTAGAGTAAGGTACACGTGCATTGCACGCATGAGATTTAGCAACCAAATTCTGAATAAATACCACATTATAGCGTGTAAGCTTTGAGTCATATATGCATGATGTAGATGTTCGTTTAATTCTTATAGTTCATTTCATTCAAAATCATCTGGTTTTTATAAGAAAGCTAATCTATTTTAAGATTCATGGAATTGTGCGTTGTAAGACATAAAGTAAAAACAAATAATGGAAAATCATGTAGAAAAACATTTGGGCAATTCTGATATGGAAGATTCTAGAACAAAGAAGAAGTGCTTGTGTTTTGATGTTTCTGCATTATGCTTAAGTTCAACCATGGAATCTTCTAGATTATACATGTGGCAAAATCTAGTGGAATCTAGATGATATCCAACGACCAGTAGTGCTCAAATTTGCCATCTGTGGACCATCGGATTCGCCTCATCCAACGACCATCTTTCAAAGTTAAAGTTACCGGCGCACAATATAAAAAATATATAATATATATAGGGGTATAGATATAGATATGTGATGCGAAAGCCACCCATCATCTCCAATTAGAATAGTGTGTCCATGCACGGATGCGACGTGGCCAAACGATGTCTGCCATCGGTGTCTCAAATTCAAATCAGTCTGACCTTGTTCAATGTGTATACATTACAACTTGCTCATTTCCAAACCACACTGCGCAGATCTCCATTATATTCATGCATGCATGGGTTTCAAACATCAGGATCTCTTATTCAAATATTTGAATTCAACTTTACATTGATTATGACCTCACCTAGTGTTTTACACCCACACAGTCATCTTCTCTTTATAATTGTACCACTAACTTTCTCTCGTGCATGCATGCACACACACTACCAGTCGGCATTACCCATCGCACACATGCAATCTTTTTCTTCAGGTCAGTCTCCCATGAGGGCACACACCCACACACATCCCCCTATCCATCATATCGGGCATTCTTTATCTCTCATGTGTGCATGCACAACGATCGATGTTCCTCTATGTCTGTGTGTATATAGCTAGGTCTTTCATAGTTTTCCACACAAACCGATCAATCGATATATCCAGTGAGGTCTCACCCTCTTTCCCACGTCCACATCGATCAATCTATACCTCTCTATATAGGATTAACATGTATAGCTAATACACCCACATTAATTATATATCCAATGTCCCCCTCTCATCATCCACGCCTTCCGCTTCATCTCTCAGACGCGCGCACAATGGCGAACACAGGGGGCAGCAAGGGCCCTGCCCCCCCCCCTAACATCACTATATATCAAGGCTAATATGAATGTGATCATTAGACAATTGCTGCTAAAAATGGTTTAAGTTCATGAATTGACCCTCCTCTTAAAGGATTAGCAATGCTTGGCCCCCTAGCTCATTTATTTTTCATGGCTCCGCCACTACGCGCAACAACGCACGTTCTCGCCCCCTCTCTCTAAATATCGATCTCGCACTTGTGCACTCCTTCATAGTCTCCCTCCACTCGGCCCCTCGCACCATCTTCTAGCCCCCCCACTGGATTTTGCCACATGTACAATGTAGCTGACTCCATGGTTGAACTTAAGCATAATGAACAAACCTCAAAACAACAGTTGTTCTCCTTTGTTCTAGAATCTTCCGTATCATAACTGCCCAAACTTTTTTTTCTAGTTGAATTGCCATTATTTGTTTTTTACTTTATGCTTTACAACGCACAATTCCATGAATTATAAAATAGATTAAGGGCTTCTTTGATTCAAAGGATTCTCAAAGGAATTTTGGAGGATTCTAATCCTTAGGAATTTTTCCTATCTTGGTTGTTTGATTTCTAGGATTGTAAACCATAGGAATTTTTCCATATGATTCATTTGCACTAGATTTCATAGGAAACATCCCATCCACTCAAACCTCTTTGAAAGAATTCTGCGTTTTTCTATGCACAATCAAACACTTGTACAATCCTGTAGGATTCAAGTCGACATTCCACTATAATCCCATGTTTTTCCTATTCCCGCCTTTTGGAAATCCTATGAATCCAAGAGGCCCTGGCTTTTTTTAAAAAACTAATTGATTTTGAATGAGATGAACTATAAGAATTAAACTAAGGTCTACATCAGGCATATATGACTCAGATCTTACATGCTTTTTTTAGGGGAACTTGCCGCATTTATTCATAATTTGGTTGCAAAATCTGATGCGTGCAATGCACGTGTACCTTACTAGTACTTCGAGTATGTGCAAAACACGTAAATTAGAATTCCAATGGCACGCTACACAGTGTCTCTCTTGCAGTTCATGAAGCCACGTGTGTCATGCCAATATGCGACCCAATCCTAAAGGAACTCAAAGGTCCCACCAAGGATAGAAGCGCATATTGGAGACGCTTTTTCAAGGTGGAAATCATTACATCGCACCATTACATAATAGATGGGGGTACATACAAAAGGCATACAATGCCATATGAATACAACAACATCATAAACAAGAGCAACATCTGACTACGGAAGAAACACAAACAGAAACTCAAACGACATCCACCCTGCTAGCCCAGGCTGCCGACCTGGAACCTATCCCATGATCGAAGAAGAAGAAGAAGAATAAGAACTCCAAAACAAGCAAACATCACTCGCACGTCATGATCATCGCATTACCTATACCTGCAACTGTTGTTGTAGTAATTTGTCAGCCACGAGGACTCAGCAATCCCATAACCATGGGTATCAAGACTAGCAAAGCTTAATGGGTATGGAATGGATAAGTGGTGAGGCTGTAGCAAGCGACTAAGCAAGATATGGTGGCTAACTTACGAGTATAAGAATAAGATGAGAAGCTACGCAAACGGTCGCAAACTAGTAATGATCAAGTGATCCTGAACTACTTACGTTCAAACATAACCCCACTATGTTCTCTTCTCGACCCTCTCAAAAAGAGACTGTCATGGTTACGCACACAGTTGGTGTATTTTAATTCGAATCTGGTGTCAAGTTCTCTACAACCGGACATTAAAAATTCCCATCTTCCACATAACCACGGGCACGGCTTTCAAAAACCCTGCAGGGGTGTCCCAACTTAGCCCATGATAAGCTCACAATCCGCGGAGACTATCCTCCATCGCGGGACATCCGATCAGACTCGGGGTCCTGGTGCACAAGACATTTTGACAATGGTAAAACTAATCCAGCAAAGCCTCCCGGTGTGCCGACACCCTAATAGTAGCCGCGCATATCTCGTCTCAGGCCACGTCCGGATAGGTCAGCCTACGAGTAAAACCAAATCCTCGGGTTGCCCCGTGGTGGCCCCACAGTCTGCCCATTTGGGACCAACACCATCAGTGTTGGCCCCTCCCTGCTATGTAGAAAAAAATCCTTGAGTTCATGACGCCCTATGCCAATTAATTATTTAGTTTAAGTATTATTATGGTAAATGTTAAAACCAATGTTGGGCCTTGCTGGAAGAGTTTTGTTCAAAGCGAGCTGTCAAGAGGGGCCCATAAACCCACACCGTGTTAGGGACGCAAAATCAAGGAACATAACAACGGTATGACAGAAACTAGGGCGGCAAGAGTGGAACAAAACACCAGGCATAAGGCCAAGCCTTCCACCCTTTACCAAGTATATAGATGCATTAACTAAAATAAGAGATATTGTGATATCCCAAAAGAATCCTATTCCAACATGGAGCAATCTTCAACTTCACCTGCAACTAGCAACGCTATAAGAGGGGCTGAGCAAAAGCGGTAACATAGCCAAACAATGGTTTGCTAGGAAGGGTGAAAAGGTTAGAGGCTGACATGGCAATTTGGGAGGCTTGGTAAACAAGTGATAGGTAGCACAACATAGCGACAGAACGAAGCAACTAGCAAAGCAATGATAGTAGTGAGATCCAAGGTGACAGTCATCTTGCCTGAAATCCCGCTAGGAAGAAGAACGAGTCCATGAAGAAGACGAACGGGCGAAGACGAACCAAGCGTAGTCGAACGAATCCTCACGATCGCAATGAAACGAGAACTATCGAGAAGAAGCACAACCGGAAAGAAGCAAACAACATGGTAAACACACAACACATAAACATGACATGATGCTCAACCAAGTATGATGCATGACAAGGTTAAATGTTGTTAACATGGCAAGAGATGAAGCATAATAAAACTACCTATCTAGGCAATTTTAAATGAGGCCGGAAACAACAAACAACAATTCCGGAAAATCCCCATGTGCCTATTTCGAATTGCTACTGTTCTGCCCTATACACAATTTTAATAAACATGAAAAATAAGTGCATCAAGTTAATCTATGCATTTTCATAAAATAGAGTTACAGTTATTTAGTTATGAAATAAACCATTTTAGCATGTGGTTTATGCAAATTAATGCAAATAGCAGTTTTAAATATTTTTAACATGGATGAAAGTTGCATATAGTGAAACAACATGAAAATCTGAGCCAGATGCATATATGACATGTTTCATTTGGATGCATGGATATTTAGATATGAGCAATGCAATTTTAATGGCATTTTTGAAAATATGCATGCTCTGGATATATGACAAAATCACGGAATGGAAAAAGACGTGGTGGGCCGAATGCAATGCATTGTGCAAGCACAACAGCAGATCTGGCCTAAAGCGGATGTGCGTGTGCAAAATAATAGGGAAACAGAGCAAAAATAGGGGCCGGGTGGGACTTGATCCCGCGACCACCTGCATAGAGGAGCAGAGCGCTGACCAGCTGGCCTAATTTAGTGTTTGTGATAGGGAGGGGCATAGATCCTTTTGAACAGGCAGATGCTCGGTCTTGGAAACACCATGAACGCACAACAACTTGCCAGCGACTTCGACAAGCAAAGCAGCGGCTGCCAGTGCAGCAGAACACCTGCGGGGGTGCGGGTTTGGAAGGTGGATGCACAGGCGGCGAGGTAGGCGCAGCAAAGGTTCGGGTGTGCGGATCTCAAAGATGAGCCTTCCTTCTACATGGCGGTCGGCTATCTCTCGCCGGCGACTGGAACAAGCAGCGGCGACTGCTGCGGCTACCAAGCGCCGGCGGGAGTGCGAAATAGGCTTGCGGTGGCCGTGGTGGGATGTGTGTGAAATGCAGGAAGGGTCTGAGTGCATGGAACTGCGGTTGCTTGCGCGTGCGCATGCATGCAGAGGAAGCAGAGCAACCTCACCGATGACCAGAATGATGGTGGAGTTCTCGCCGGAATTACCTCCCGGCATGCTCGAGATGCAAGGGTGTGCGTATTGTGCTCATCGCGTGAATCCTTACCTCCGAACATGCCATCCATCTCCGGACGTTGATGGAAACGACGCCGGCGATGAGCAGCCGCGGAGACGTGCATCGGGTGTGGATGGATCGAGCCTATAGGTTCTACGGCTGCTACGAAACACGGACGGAACCTCACCGGCGGGAATGCAAAGATGCAAAAGGACAAACCATATGTCACCGGAACGAGGCCGACGACGTGGTCGTGGCGGACGAACTATCAGGCATGCGAGCAAACGATGATAGAGGGTGCAATCGACGGGGAAAAAGGTCCAGAGAAGCGTAGATGCTCACATAGGGTTGGTTGGAGGAGTCGATCGAGCTCGAGGACGACCGGCGGCGACAAATACCGACGGTGGTGTCCCAGACCTGAGGAAGAAGGAGATGAACGCGACCGTTGAGGGAGTCCTGGATTAGGGGGTATCTGGACAGCCGGACTATATACATTGTCCGGACTATTGAAGCGTGAAGATACAAGACTCAAGACTCCGTCCCGTGTCCGGATAGGACTCTCCTTTGCATGGAAGACAAGCTTGGCGATCCGGATATTATATTTCCTTCCTTGTAACCGACTCCATGTAAACCCTAGCCCTCTCCGGTGTCTATATAAACCGGAGAGGTTGGTCCTTAGAAGGCCGATCACAATTACAATCCTAATCATCATAGGCTAGCTTCTAGGGTTTAGCCTCTATGATCTCGTGGTAGATCTACTCTTGTACTACTCATATCATCAATATTAATCAAGCAGGAAGTAGGGTTTTACCTCCACCGAGAGGCTCCGAACCTGGGTAAACATTGTGTCCCTCGCTTCCTGTTACCATCAGCCTAAGACGCATAGATCGGGACCCCCTACCCGAGATCTGCCGGTTTTGACACCGACAACCGTCTTGGTGTTCTACAGTGATGAAGAGGGCGTCGGGGAGGAAGCGCCAGAGTCCTTGAGGAAAGCGAGCATAGATGACGAAGACCGAGTCAAGGGTCGCAACACTCCCCGCGGAAGTATACGGCGGCGAAGGGAAGGATGATCAAGCCGGAGAAGGGCTAGACTCTCTCCAGCCATGGTGTCGACGAAGCGTGGGTGACTTACCTGGAGCGGCGGCGGCACGGAGGAAGGAAGGAATCGGAAGAGGAAACCCTAGGGAGTCACGGGGCTGCTTTATAGGGGAAGCGTGGGCGCTGGGGTGGCCACGGTGGTCTTGCGTGCTACCTCTCTCTTTTTACTATGAGAAGGAGCACCTGATAGAGGAGGAAGAAAAGGAGCGAAGGAAGAGGATGCCAGGTGGGGCACGTGGGAGTCCAGCGTGGAGTTACCAGCGAAGGAGGAGTCTCAGGGGGATCGGTGTCCAGGTGGGCTGGGCCACGGGGTCTGCTGTTAGGCTGCTCTTCCTTTCTCCCTCATTTATTTTCTTTAATTCTTCAGACAGAATAACAAGAGCAGAAATGCACAGAGAGATCTAGAAGTAAGTAGACTGAGACAGAAATAGATCCGAGATCCTGGATTTATGCACAATTTGAATAAAATGATTTGGACATTTTTAGAGATATAAAAATAATTCAAGTTTGAATTAAATTCAAACTTGAGCCATTTTTTAACCCAACCAAAACATTTTCAAATGAGCTGAAAATTGGTAGAGAGGGTTTAGGCATGGTGAACTAGCATCAGGAAAAGAATGAACATTAATGGAGGAGGGAATAATGTCGCTTGCAAAAACATGGAGGAAGAAGGAAGGGAGAGGTGATGATACATGGGCATGGCTTGAGAGAGAGATAGCAAGGACTGATGCACACAGAACACGAAAGTAACATGTAACATAAGGATGAGTGCAATGCACATGATGCTCATGGCAACAACACGAATGACCAAAAGCAATATGACAAGAGATAGGCATGGCAAAACAAACAAGGATGGCATAATACAATATAATGACAAGAGGCACAATGCAACATAACAAGTGAAATGAGCATGGTGCAAGAAGCAAACACATGAAAAGGCACTCAACATGATCATGGCATAAACATGTAGGAATGAAATATGCAAAACAATTAGGATAATGCAACAAACAAAATAAACACACGGCAACAACGAAAAACTAAATGGAAGGCATCTGGAGCATCGGTCTCGGGGCGTTACAACTCTCCTCCACTAATAGAAGATCTCGTCCCGAGATCTCAGGAACGAGAGGGAAACAAAGAGGATGAGGTGAAGTAAAAATGCAAGAGAGAAGATGAACAAAGTCGAGCACACTCGGGTAGAAAAGAGGAATGACGAATATGATGAGAATCAAAAGCTCATGGAATAAGGTACAGTTTGAAACCACTCCGGTTAGAACAAGGTAGAAAAGGAATAAGAACATGAGAATTTCGGCAGCACTCCGGCTGAAAATGGAAGGAATAGAACATGAACTTCACAAGATGGGATGACACTTGATGAGATGAACAACGCAATGCCTCTGAAAGAATTGAAATAGTGGAATGAAAAGAACAGATAAGAGAAGAACAACTTCCACCGCGAATGAACTGGATAGCATCCTTAGAGGAAGGATTGAACGGAGTTGAATATCTGAGAAGAACGAAGAAATGCAAAACTCCACCTCAAAGAACACAGAGAATTATTTGCACCTCGAGACACAAGAAGAAAACATACTTGAGCTCCTCCAACAAAATCTTGATGAACACTTGAAGAATGAATTTAATCATGAAAAAGCACCATGAAGATCTCCGGTGACAAAAGGATGATGAGATAGCCTGAAGGATGAAAGAATAAGATTAAGCCTTGCGGTGATTTAGATGGAGGTTCCGACGAAATGGCCGAGGAATTTTTGAACTCCGGAAAAGAAAACATGAAAACACTTGGAATTAGAATTTATTCATCAAGAACAAACTCCGAAGGAAGGGATTAGTTGACGACGATGAAATAAGAAAAAGAATTACATTATGCTTATCCTCACCAAATTAGATTGATGACAAGCAACGGATTTTGCATACTACTTATTCTTGTTGAAAAGGATTAAGGGGAATATGGCACAACCTTGAGGAAGGTCTTCAACAAACCACCGATAGGATTGGAAAGAACGAATGAATTGATATGACGAAAAAGGGAGAGGAATGCTGAAGGAACCGCCGTAAGAATTCGAAAATGACTGATGAAAGAGAATGAATCACCGGGAAGAATTAGAAGAACAAATATGCTTGAGGGGATTTAGTTGCAAAAGAACAAAGAGATCACGAGCTGATTAAAGAATACTTGACATATGCGCCGGGGTAATTGAATAACGATAGCTAGAATGTGAGGACGAAGAATTCTTCTGGAATGATGGCCTCCGATGAAAAGAAACGGAAAACAACTCCTGACATACTCCGGATGGGTAAGAAAAGTATATCTGACAAATGGAATAATTCGAGAAGATAACATGAAGCTAGAACCACGAATCTTCGAGAGAACGAGCAAGATTTAGAACGAACTCTTCTTCGATCTTCAACTGACAACGAGAAACACCACCAAAAATTGTTGAGACACTCTGGAAGAATGAAAAAGAGTAAAGGTTGAGCCAGCAATGAAAGAATTTGAAATTGATCTTGGAGAAGGCATGTGACTGATGGAATTCATTCTTACGTCACACTTTGAAAAGAATTAGGAATGGCTCCGAAATAATTAGAAGAGTCAGGTAAGATCCAGGGAAAAAACTTGTGAGTTAGGGCCCACTAAAAAGAAAAACACCGTTGAAAAAGGATTGTTGAACACATAGATGATGCACCAGAACAATTGAAATATTTGAATGAGGTGACAACCTCGAATTAATTCGAGCACAAACGAATCTCCTGATGTCTTGAGCACTCCGGAAGGATAAACTGGCAAGAGGCGAACGAGCAAGAGGAAACATTTGATCCAAGGAAAAGAATATGATCAACGCAAAAAACTTGAATTGAATCCACCGGAAAGAAAGAGAGATGAAGAATGTCAAAGAGACGAGAATTCACCAGAAAGAAAACAAGACAGACAAAGATGAACTAGACGAGACTTCACCGGTTGAGGGAAATGAGAGAGTCTGACGAACTAGAATCCACCGCTTGAAACAATTAAGGAAAGAATGAGGAAGCTCTGCAGGAATGAGATTTATGCTCGAATAGAGACTCAGGCTCCGGGAAGAAGAAGGGGTGGGAGGGCGGGAAAATCAAAGGCAACTTGGAACGGGGAACCGACGAATAACATGAAAAGAAAAGCACCAATTCAAATAATTGAGGAAATAATGCAAAGGCTTCGCATGAGTAGGATGGATACTCGATTAAGGACTCCGGCTCCGAGAAGAAAAAGGGTGGGCGGGTGGGAAAAGAAGACAACTGAGGACGACATTGAGAAAGAACTGAGGATTGATCTCGTAAAACAAAGAGGGTCGAATCAACTTGACGAGAAATGCACCAGATGAAAAGAGCTGAGAACCAACGAACGAAAAACTAACCGCGTGATCCTAAAAAATATTTGAAGGGGAAGAGGAGTAATTCAAAACACCTACGTCAAGATTCCTCACCAGAGCGACGAAGGGGCTGAGGAGTAAAAAGAATTCCTACTCTCCGGTATAACTATACTCTGAAAACAGTTTTCTTCTAGACTCGACAATGGCCAAACTACGATCAATCAAGTGGGCTCCTATGGTCGGTCGAGGCTCTGATACGAACGTGTCACGCCCAATATGCGGCCCTATCCTAAAGGAACTCGAAGGCCCCACCCAGGATAGAAGCGCATATTGGAGACGCTTTTGCAAGGTGGAAATCATTACATCGTACCATTACATAATAGATGGGGGCACATACAAAAGGCATACAATGCCATATGAATACAACAACATCATAAACAAGAGCAACATCTGACTATGGATGAAACATAAATAGAAACTCAAACGGCATCTACCCTACTAGCCAAAGCTGCCGACCTGGAACCTATCCCCTGATCGAAGAAGAAGCAGAAGAAGAACTCCAAAACAAGCAAACATCGCTCTCGCGTCATGATCATCGCATTACCTGTACCTGCACTGTTGTTGTAGTAATCTGTGATCCACAAGGACTCTGCAATCCCATAACCATGGGTATCAAGACTAGCAAAGCTTAATGGGTATGGAATGGATAAGTGGTGAGGCTGCAGCAAGCGACTAAGCATGATATGGTGGATAACTTACGAGTACAAGAATAAGATGGGAAGCTACACAAATGGTCGCAAACTAGTAATGATCAAGAAGTGATCCTGAACTACTTATGTTCAAACATAACCCCACCGTGTTCTCTTCTCGACCCTTTCGAAAAGAGACAGTCATGGTTACGCACATGGTTGGTGTATTTTAATTCGAATCTGGTGTCAAGTTCTCTACAACCGGACATTAAAAATACCCATCTGCCACATAACCGCGGGCACGGCTTTCAAAAGTTTTAACCATGTAGGGGTGTCCCAACTTAGCCCATGATAAGCTCACGATCCGTGGAGAAAAATCCATCCCGGGGCATCCGAACGACTCGGGGTCCCGGTGCACAAGACATTTCGACAATGGTAAAACTGATCCAACAAAGCCTCCTGGCGTGTCGACACCTTGATAGTAGCATCGCATATCTCGTCTCAGGCCACGTCCGAATAGGTCAGCCTACAAGTAAAACCAGATCCTCGGGTTGGCCCGTGGTGGCCCCGCAGTCTGCCCTTTGGGACCAACATCATCAGCACTAGCCCCTCCCTGCTATGTAGAAAAAATCCTCGGGTTCATGACGCCCTATGCCAATTAATTATTTAGTTTAAGTATTATTATGGCAAATGTTAAAACCAATGTTGGGCCTTACTGGAAGAGTTTTATTCAAAGCGAACTGTCAAGAGGGGCCCATAAACCCACACCATGTTAGGGACGCAAAATCAAGGAACATAACAACGGTATGACGGAAACTAGGGCGGCAAGAGTGGAACAAAACACCAGGCATAATACCAAGCCTTCCACCCTTTACCAAGTATATAGATGCATTAATTAAAATAAGAGATATTGTGATATCCCAAAATAATCCTATTCCAATATGGAGCAATCTTCAACTTCACCTGCAACTAACAACGCTATAAGAGGGGCTGAGCAAAAGCGGTAACATAGCCAAACAACGGTTTGCTAGGAAGGGTGAAAAGGTTAGTGGCTGACATGGCAATTTGGGAGGCTTGATAAACAAGTGATAGGTAGTGCAGCATAGCGATAGAACAAAGCAACTAGCATAGCAATGATAGTAGTGAGATCCAAGGTGACGGTCATCTTGCCTGAAATCCCGCTAGGAAGAAGAACAAGTCCATGAAGAAGACGAACGGGCAAAGACGAACCAAGCATAGTCGAACGAGTCCTCACGATCACAACGAAACAGGAACTATTGAGAAGAAGCACAACCGGAAAGAAGCAAACAACATGGTAAACACACAACACATACACATGACATGATGCTCAACCAAGTATGATGCACGACAAGGTTAAATGTTGTTAACATGGCAAGAGATGAAGCATAACAAAACTACGTATCTAGGCAATTTTAAATGAGGCCGGAGACAACAAACAACAATTCCGGAAAATCCCCATGTGCCTATTTCGAATTGCTACTGTTATGCCCTATACACAATTTTAAAGTTGTTAAACATGAAAAATAAGTGCATCAAGTTAATCTATGCATTTTTATAAAATAGAGTTACGGTTATTTAGTTATGAACTAAACCATTTTAGCATGTGATTTATGCAAATTAATGCAAATAGCAATTTTATATATCTTGAACAGGGATGAAAGTTGCATATAGTGATAGAACATGAGAATCTGAGCCAGTTGCATATATGACATGTTTCATTTGGATGCATGGATATTTAGATATGAGTAATGCAATTTTAATGGCATTTCTGAAAATATGCATGCACTGGATATATGACAAAATCACATAATGAAAAAAACATGGTGGGCCGAATGCAATGCACTGTGTAAGCACAGCAGCAGATCTGGCCTGAAGCGGATGTGGGTGTAGAAAATAACAGGGAAACCAAGCAAAAATAGGGGCCGGCTGGGACTTGATCCCGCGACCACTTGCATAGAGGAGCAGAGCGCTAACCAGCTGGCCTAACTTAGTGTTTGTGATAGGGAGGGGCATAGATCCTTTTGAACAGGCAGATGCTCAGTCTTGGGAACGCCATGAATGCACAACAACTTGCCAGCGACGACGACAAGCAAAGCAGTGGCTGTCGGTGCAGCAGAACACCGGAGGGGTGCGGGTTTGGAAGGTGGATGCACAAGCGTCAAGGCAGGCGCAGCAAAGGTTCGTGTGTGCTGGATCTCAAAGACAAGCCTTCCTTCTACACGGCGGATGGCTATCTCTCGCCGGAGACAGGAACAAGCAGTGGCGACTATTGCGGCTACCAAGCGCCAGCGGGAGTGCGGAAAAGGCTTGTGGTGGCCGTGGTGGGATGTGTGTGAAATGCAGGAAGGGCGTGAGAGCGTGGAACTGGGGTTGCTTGCATGTGTGCGTGCATGCAAAGGAAGTAGAGCAACCTCGCTGATGACCAGAATGATGGTGGAGGTCTCGCAGGAATTACCTCCCGGTGTGCTCAAGATGCAAGGGTGTGTGTGTTGTGCTCATCGCGTGAATCCTCACCTCCGAACATACCATCCATCTCCAGGCGTCGATGGAAATGACGCTGGCGATGAGCAGTCGTGGAGATGTGCATCGGTGTGGATGGATCGAGCCTATAGGTGCTACGGCTGCTACGAAACACGGACGGAACCTCGCCGGTGCGAATGCAAAGATGCAAACGGAGAAACCAGATGTCACCGAAACGAGGCTGGCGACGTGGTCGTGGCAGAAGAACTATCGGGCATGCGAGGAAACGACGAGAGAGGATGCAATTGACGGGGAAAAAGGTTCAGAGAAGCGTAGATGCTCACATAGGGTTGGTTGGAGGAGTTGATCAAGCTCGGGGACGACCGGCGGCGACAAATTCCGACGGTGATGTCCCGGACCCGAGGAAGAAGGAGATGAACGCGACATCGTCTTGGCGTTCCACGGTGATGAAGAGGACATCGGGGAGGAAGCTCCAAAGTCCTTGAGGAAGCGAGCGTAGATGAAGAAGACCGAGTCAAGGGTCGCAACACTCCCCGCGGAAGTAGAAGGCGGCAAAGGGAAGGATGATCACGCTGGAGAAGAGCTCGGACTCTCTCCAGCCATGGCATCGGCGAAGCGTGGGAAACTTACCTGGAGCAGCGGCGGCGTGGAGGAAGGGAGGAATGGGAAGAGGAAACCCTAGGGAGTCGCGGGGCTGCTTTATAGGGGAAGCGTGGGCGCCGGGGTGGCACGGTGGCCTTGCGTGCTGCCTCCCTCTTTTTACTGTAAGAAGGAGCACCTGACAGAGGAGGAAGAAAAGGAGTGAAGGGAGAGGCTGCCAGGTGGGGCGCGTGGGAGTCCAGCATGGAGTTACCAGCGAAGGAGGAGTCTCAGGGGGATTGGTGTTCAGGTGGGCTGGGCTACGGGGTCTACTGCTGGGCAGCTCTTCCTTTCTCCCTCATTTCTTTTCTTTAATTCTTCAGACAGAATAACAAGAGTAGAAATGCACAGGGAGATCTGGAAGTAAGTAGAATAAGACAGAAATAGATCTGAGATCCTGGATTTATGCACAATTTGAATAAAATGATTTGGACATTTTTAGAGATATAAAAATAATCCAAGTTTGAATTGAATTCAAACTTGAGCCATTTTTGAACCCAACCAAAACATTTTCATATGAGCTGAAAATTGGCAGAGAGGGTTTAGGCATGGTGAACTAGCATCAGGGAATAATGTCGCTTGCAAAAACATGAAGGAAGAAGGAAGGGAGAGGTGATGATACATGGGCATGGCTTGAGAGAGAGAGATAGCAAGGGCTGATGCACACACAACATGAAAGTAACATGTAACATAAGGATGAGTGCAATGCACATGATGCTCATGGCAACAGCATGAATGACCAAAAGCAATATGACAAGAGATAGGCATGGCAAAACCAACAAGGATGGCATAATACAATATAATGACAAGAGGCACAATGCAACATAACAAGTGAAATGAGCATGGTGCAAGAAGCAAACACATGACAAGGCACTCAACATGATCATGGCATAAACATGTAGGAATGAAATATGCAAAACAATTAGGATAATGCAACAAAATAAATAAACACAGGCAACAACGAAAAAATAAATGGAAGGCATCTGGAGCATCGGTCTCGGGGCGTTACAACGTGGCACATGTGGAGGCGTTGTCGCAACCTCCTTGTGTGGATTTATCACATTGACGTGCTGCTGGTTGCTGATGAATGTACTCGTCCTCCCTGAGCCATACTGTCAGTACATGCATGAAGCAAAGATGTGCACGCACGCCATGCACGCACTCATTCCCTCGCACGCACACATGGGTACACGGGCGGACGCAATTTTGTACCAAGATCCACCCCATGTGATAATTTGACGCGTGTAAAGTCGTTCACTTCATTGATGGTTAATTAATACAGGCATGCAAATTGAGTGGATGTGAGGGCGGAAGAAAGACATTACTACTCCACTACGCGCATGCGAGTACTTAAATCGTGGGTTGCTAGTAGTACTTCCATTGGTCCCCTTCGTATTTTTTGCCAATTTCTAATAGTAACATAATATTTACGCATTTGAGCAGTGTAGTCTACTTGAGATCTATGTTCCACTAAACTCATCGGGAGCCATTTCGGGCCACGAAACCAAAACCATCAATTAATCTTTACCTTGTTCCCATCCCATTCAAAAGCCTGCTCACACCTACTAGTACTTACCAAACCTAGACGTGTTCCCACTATGCAGGTATTAGTACTAGTGCTAGTACTTAGGTTATAAAAAGGGGAACTACCTAACCGAAAATTACTTACCTTTCCTTCTCATAAGTGCTTCTTCTTCGTCCGTCCTTGCCATGGCCGGTGAGCAGAGCTCTAGGTCGAGAAATACTCGTAACAAGGGAGCGGCAACCATGGCTGCAGAAAAAAAAGAGGGCTCGCCGCCACGCAGAGACCTCGAAAGATCTCTCACGGGTAGGCGATGGCTCCCAGGAGCGCCCTAGCCGCAGAGGCGAACATGCCGAGCCGGCGGCGCTGGAGTCGTTATCCCTCGACGGCATGCCCGATCAGCTCAATAAGCACCTCAATAAGCAGAAGGAGTGCATCCAAGGCTTGGTGGAGCTCCTAACGGAGAGCCTCAACGACATGCCCGCTGAGCTCAATAAGCAGGCGGAGTTGACCGCTGGCTTGGTGATGCTGCTAAAGTAGAGCATTGCCTCCGAGAAGAAGGCGACCAACAAAATCCTACAACTTCAGGAGGACAAGGCGAAGCTCTGCCACGAGCTCCACCTATTGAGGGTGAAGAACGCCGGCTGGAAGAAGCTGCATGAGAATAGTAGTTCCTCGATGAAGATGCTGTAGGCCCTCTTCATGGAATAGAAGGAGGAGTTGGCGAAGCTCCGCATCGAGCATTCGACTGCTGTCAAGGTACGTAATGCGGCCGTGGAACAGATGATGAAGGCTCGCATCGAGAAATCCCACGTCATGGACAAAATGAAGAAGATGGCGGAGGAGACGCGCAAGGAGATGGAGGTCGTGGAGGCGATGAAGAAGAAGTTACGACTCCGCGGAAAATTAGATCATTTGGGATGATAATCTTCCTTCTTTTGCTCCTGTGTTTCATATTTTGCTTCGGGTGTTTCGCCGCACGTGTCACGTTCTCTGCGAGGCATGAATAGAACAATGCTAACAATGACACGACTAGCAAATTAGATCATTTTTTATTGCCATGTGGCACTGGGCTGCCGTGTTTTGTGCTCCTCCGTCATAGTACTACTCCAGTGGAAAACTTGAGTATACCACACGGTTGTTTGCTCCTCCTGAGGTCATCGGCACATTTATACGAGCAGTCAAATCACAAGGCCCCGCCTTCCAGCAGTAATGAGCCGTCAAATCACAAAGGCCCTCGCCTCTCGTGAAACCGACCAAGCTAGACTGCCCCGCCCTCTAGCCTTTTAAAAATGTATACTTTTGTATAGTAGTAGTATCGATGGATTGCGCCATGGAGCAAAACTTGAAACTAAAAAAAGGTGGTACATATAGAGAGCGCTCGTCGCCAAATTATGCATAAAGTACTATTAAAAAGGCTAGTCACAATAATGGTGTCCAACACAACCCACCTCCCAAATAAAACTAAGCACCCTGGAATTCTTTGACAAAACTAAGCACCCTGAAATTCTTTGACAACTAAACTGCTGGCTATATGATGTTGGCCATATATATTGTACGTATATAATGTGAAGAAACGAGTGGTAGTACTATACCAACTAAAAGATGAAATATAAGAAATACTAGTATGTACGTACTGAAGAGTGAAAGTAACGAGAAGAAACATAACATAGTTCTGCTGGGGGGCTCAGCACAACACACCCCTCAAATTAAACTAAGCACACCTGAAATTAAACTATGCGACTAATCCCGTAGACACTGCATTAGAACCACCATGAGCAACGACACTGCCACCTTACTCGGAGTCCGCGTCCATGTCCTCGACTTCATCCTTGTCCCTCTTCCTCTTGGCCGATACTTCTTTGCTTGAACTGCACACTTGGCTCTTGATCTTCATCCAACCCTTGTAGATATTGAAACAAAGGTAGCCATCCATTGCAGCGTAGTGGATGTGGTCTATATCTAGTACATTCTACTACCATGCATGATGATAAAACGTGTGACGAGGTTTCTCCAGTTTACCGTACGAAGGATGAACCATGGCTCCTGCCAGGGTTAGCATTGAAGCCTGGACACTTGAGGGCAGCAGTCGATTCTTTTGGAGGTTGAAGGGGTTGCCTACAACGAGGCCTATCTGACCCAGGACTCTTTTGTCGTTCGTAAAGTCTACAGTAACGAATTTGACTAGGTTGCTTTGGAGGAAGTTCTTAAAATCCATGCATTCAACTTCGGCATGGCATATGTGGTAGACCAAGCATAAGTCATGCACGCAAACCTGGATCACAGCGGGCTTCTTCCTCTCTTCCTCCTCTAGATCATTCTCTCGTCCCAGGACTGTGGTGTACTCAACATCTAGCCCAGTGACCCACTCATCATCTGAGTTTTCGAACATGTGTCTGAAGTGAGAAAGGCATTCTTTCACCATCGCGGAAGAATGGGTAGATGACATCAAACTCATCGCTGGTGATGGTTCTAACCTTGTGCTCACCGCTGATCATGGAGATTTCAGACGCCATGGATTTGGGAGGAGGGATAGGATTAGTGGAACTGCCGTAATATGAAAGGACGGGACGACTAGGAGCGAACTGCCATAATATTAAAGGACGTGCAGGGACGAGTAGGAACGAACTGCCAACGTGCAAATGGCAGGGTAGTGGCTTTCCATTCTCCCATGATACGGGCTTCCAAGAGCCCTTGGATCTGAGATCGAATGGTTGCATGGCGTGATTCTAGACCTACGGTTGAATATCCTATCCTGGAGGGTTATTTTGCAAATTTTCAGCAACTTAGCATGTGACTGTTTGATCTCAGATCCAAGGGCTATCCGCAGCCCGTATCATGGTCGCGCCTACCATGACCGCCGCGTCGCTCATGCGGTCGCGCCCTTGGAGATTTAACACGGTGCGTTAGGCTATCTGATGTTGGCATGTCATCACTTAGTCACTCATACTACAACAAGGTTAGCTATAAGGTTGGCTATAAGTGTATTTTTTTTACTTCTCTCTATCTCTTTCTTCGTACTCCCTCCGTCCCATAATATAAGAACATTTTTGAAACTAGTGTAGTGCCAAAAAGTTCTTATATTATGGGACAGAGGGAGTAGTATTTATTGCATTTGCCAAGGAGTGACCTCTTCCAATGAAATGGTGCTTAGATGAGGTGCTAAGGGCATTAAATGGCTTAGCAATCAAGTCCCCAATACATAGGTGCTTATTAGTTTTTTGTTGTTAAGTTTGCTTCATTTAATTAGGTATAGACTCAAAATTGTCTTTTCACCTAGGTACACGCACTTAGCACCGTTTCTTCCTTGGGTCACCAAACTTGCCACATCAGACTTTATGCCTTTGTGGCAAGCTTAGCACCTGTAGGAGCAAGTAAGTACTACAATAGTGGGCTATAAGCCCGCTCTACATGGCATTTTTGCATATGTGGAGGAAAGAGGCAAGGAAAAAGTGGAAAAGTGGGCTCTCATGCAAGAGCTAGCCTCTACTATATGGTGGAGCATTGGGAGAGGCACCTGTATGGAGGTGGTCAGGAATCAGGAGACTCACGCCGGCCGTAGTGCCGCAGTTAAAATGATAATGGCAAGTCAAATCACGGGGCCCCACCTGTCCAGCAGTAACTCCCTGTCAAATCACACATCCCTACGTTTGCACCAGCCTACTCCCTCATCTTCTCGTGTCTCTGTCGAACCGACTAGGCGAAACTGCCCCGCCTACCGCACAGGAAAAGCCCCGCCCTCGATTTTTAAATATTATAGTATACTAATTTTGTCTCCATGGATTGCGCCATGGAGTAAATCCTCTAGTAAATGGCGGTACACATGTACGGAGTATACAGCACGCCCGTCGCGTTCGCGTCGCACCCCAGATGGTCGGTCGGTCTGGCATGCTGCTCTTCGAATGGAACGCGCGTCATATTACGTTTGCACACACATGTGGGACCGCAGTTGAGAACCGACCATAGGCACACTCCCCGGCCCCGCAAGTCAGGTGACTTAATAGAAGAGGGAGACGAGCGATGGTACTAGAGAAGTGTTGTACTACATTGGTGCATGGACGATCCGTGCAAGACATGGAAGATCAGTTCGTCCATGCATGTGACCAGACTCCAGCAGACACGCCTGTATTGGATATCATCTACATATCATGCAGGTTGTGTTGTACAGGGCTGTAGTTCTAGTCAGAAATCTAAAAAAGGTTTCTTGTCATCTCGCAAAATTAGGTGTCATGTGCTTCGAATCACTGCGAGGGTTAAACAGCGACAATTGAGTTGGGCTAGTCATTGGGGGCACGTGCACAAAGACTACTCGGCTGCCATCTAGGTCAAGCCGGCTATGTTAATTAGGACATCTATCGACGGACCCCTTTTCTACGAGTTTATCTTTAATTTGAGCTTTGTTCCTCGTCTAGTTTGTCCGTCGGGATTCATGTTGTCTCCTTTGGGCAGTGAGGTTATGATTTCTTGTCATGTGGCATTTTTTCGTGTTATATGTTATAATCTGGTGCTTCAGATCAAAATGATGACAACTGCGCCTCCGGGCCACGTGCATGAAGACTTCTCGACAGTCATTGACGAGGTTAAGTCGGCTCCAGTAGACAAAGAAAACTAGTACTCCACTATATAGGCAGGAGCCTCCGCGCTAGCTTGCTAGTGTTGCTCTCTTCGCACTGTCTCGTCCTCTCCAGATCTAAACACGGCAGCATTGGCCACTCTCTCTCTCTCTCTCTCTCTCTCTCTCTCTCTCTCTATCTCTATCTCTCTCTCTCTCTCTGCTCACCGCTGGTCATAGATCCAGCCGGATCATCTCCGCCGAGGAAGGTGAGAAGGTGCAATGTTCACGCGGTCCTCCTCGGCGACGGCTCTTACCCACTGCTGGTGCGTCCCGATCAGCCTGCCTTGTCGTTCGCTCCCAAGCACCGCTGGTGATGGAGGGCCTCCGACCCCTTCTTCCCCGCTGCCGTAGTGTGGGCAGATCCGGCCTCCCGCCGCCCACCTAGCGACATCCCGGCAACCATCAGGTATAACTTTCTTCGAAACCGGCCTTGCTCTACTTCTCGAGCTCCTGACGTCACTGCATTTGTATCTTTTACTATTTCTCAGGCCCCCTCGTAGATAGGATCGATCGGCTGTTCGAAAACCACCTAATTTTTTACGGTTAAGAGGTAAAACTAGTTCATGCACTCCAATCTAGTACTACTTGGTTCAAACAAGGAAGAAAGGGGGTGGGAGGTGGGGGAAGATTTGTTACCTGAATCTAGGACTTGGTTGAAAGAGGAAATAATGGGGGCGAAAAGTAGCAGAGACTGGCTATCCAACTGGTCTCTAGGTCTAATAGGGAAATAAAGGAAAACGCAGTACAAACTCAATATAAACCCGATCTATTGGTTGAAAAAGGAGGTCTAACAGAGTAAGTCTAGCACTAGATTTGCTAGCCTCACACAGTATAAGGTGGCTATACCAAACAAAAATGGGACCAACCCAGATATCCTATTCTGATGTTTGTTGCCCCGAGCCACTCTTATGTAATGCCACTGGTAAAATGTAGCAGTCGCACTGTTAAAAGTAAGGACACGTTAAACCAATGTTGTTTTCAATGTAATGCCTCCAGTAATATGAATCAATGGCACTTTTTTACATGTCCTGCTAAATTTTCCATTAAGATAAGTTGCTTCTTTTTGTTAGAAATGCAACTGTCCTGGTCCGCCTACTCTCCCGTGCCCAAATTAATATCGTATTTAACAGTTGTCATAGTTAATCCTAATGCCCACACTAATATCTAGCAATGCCACTGCTTTAGAAATTGTTACTATCCTTGTAGGATTGCCATTCAGATAAGGAACATGCTTCGTTTCATTTGATGCATGTTTCATCACTTGTTAGTCACCCTCCTTTCCACCTTTTTTGTGCAAACAGAGATATACATTTCACGCTCAATGTTAGTTGAATTGCACAAATGATATCCAAATTATAGTTGAACATTCCAGGAGCTTCACAACCAACCTTGATGTTGCTCAATTTTATTGCAACTAATGAAGAAGAAGCTCCATGGGTTTCGTTTTCTGATGGAAATGGAACGGGGCTGGAGCCCTTTTCCAAAAAAATGAAGAAGAAGCTGCTAGCTCACAGGACATTGCTTCATTTTAGGTGAACTGCACCAAAAGGTCCCATGAATTGAATCATCCATGTTGGTGACTGAAAGAGACAGCTTCAGCATCCCAGTCTAAGCACCCCTGGCCTCCATCCTTGCGATGCACAGTACACCTCGTTTGCCACCTGCTCGACCCTAGTGTCACTGATAAAATGAAGTAATAATACAATTAAAATAGAGCGAGTGTCCTCTCTATCATTTCATTTCCAATGTAGATAAAGAAAGTGCTTCTATTTGTTAATGCATGTTTCATCAACTAGTCCCATTGTTAATGTATAAGCATTTCTGCAAACTGGGGTGCTTAATTTTAGTTGATCTGTACAAAAATAGAGATTTGAATGTCTCAAGGCGCCTCCTTGTACTACCGTTGTACACTGATGTTCATCACTGGCAGAAGGTGTATCTGGGAGACTTGGGACGATTTCCAATATGAGGCGTACCGTATGAGGCGTCGCAGGGCCCATCTCGCCCTTGCAGCATGGCATACTATGATACTATTGCAATATTTTCTTCTATTTATTTTGTGTGTTTCATCAACTAGTGCCACTATAATGTAATCACGCTTTTTCATTATCTGTGCAAACAGGGTTATTCAGCTGCATTTTGGTGGAACTGCACAAATGTACGTATGGAACCGACATATATGCAGAGTGCGAGGTGTGCCAAGTAAAAATTACCGACACCAACCATGTTGCATGCACGCATTGGCATCCACCACCACCAGTGGGATGTGTGGCGCACTCTGTGGATGGATCTTTCTCGGTAGCAAATCCTCTAACCAAATACTAGTAGCTTATATTGGCAATTTTCTAGGGAGTACTCTTTTCTGAAAGAAGCACCCATCTATTTTTATTTATTTGTACACTGTGTCACAACTTCGACCCAAAGGTCCATAGCTATTTTAGGGTGATTGGCGTAGTATTCGGAGACTGATTGTAAGCATGATTTTCATCAGCTGTCACACTGATTGTAAGCATGAGCATGTGGAAGATTAGGTTAGTGCGAAGCTTACCTTAAACACTACCGCCGCCATTGAAATGAGGCGAGCGTCGAGGGAACCGTGGAGAACGGCAGGAAAGCGATGTCGTGCCATCCGGCCTCCTCTTGCGGTGGGAGAACGAATACTCCTGTGGCTCCGGCAGGCTCTGCACCCTCACGAACGACACACCATACTCGATCAATTTGTTATCCTCTGGGTGTTCGACCTTCGACCTGTACGCCCACCACCTCCGCCTGACTATTGCCTCGGGCGAATCTGCCTGCTCCATTGCCCAGAGGAGATACTCAATGAACTCGGAGGACTGCGGTGTGACTGCCGCCGAGGAGTACATGTACATCGCCGCCCTCATCGCCGTCGTCTCGCTCTTTCGCATACATTGCCACATGGCCCTCACCGTCCTTGAAATCTCCCACTCATTGTCAAACCAAGTAAGGATCTCCTTCAACCTGGCTAACTTTGCCTGGTCGCCGCCGACGATCTGCCTGATTCGCTGCTACATCCTCTCCATAGATGTCCTTTTGAGTGGTCTGGTCCTAGCTTTGGAAGATGGGAGGAGAGACGATGGTCTTGCAATAGAGAAGATGGAGAGGCGAGACGGTGGTTTTGGAATGGAGATGATGGAGAGGAGAGGAGTTGGTTTTGCAATGGAGAAGATCAAAAGAGGGAGAGGCGAGACGGTGGTTTTGGAATGGAGATGATGGGGAGGAGAGGAGGTGGTTTTGCAATGGAGAAGAGGGAGAGGAGCGTGCGACAGCGATTTAGGATTGGACGAGAGGGCCGGCGCGCTATGACTGGATCAAAATCAAAATTAGTTTACCCTTCAATTAAGAAAGCGACCCCACACTAACTAGTCTCCCTTTTATTCTGGGTCATAATTGACCATGATTTTCACACATAAAATATATGTTATACGTTGCAAAAATAATATAATTTGAAAGTACATTCAGATACGAACCAAATGATACAATTTTTGGTGACATGCATTCACATTTTGCTTGTCAAATACAGTACCTGGTCAAACTTTGACCCAAAATATGCAAAACAACAAAAAAATACTTCCAAGATCAGCGCCGCTCTTTCGCTCTTCTCCTCTAAACCACTGCCGCTCCTCTCATGTTCCAATCTAAATCCAGTGCCGCTCCTCTCCTCTTCCATTTAAAAACCACCGCCCCTCCTCTCCTATTTCAGTCCAAAACCAGCGTCGCTCCTCTCTCCCGTTCTAATCCAAAACCAGCGCTGCTCCTCTCCTCTTCCATTCAAAAACCACCGCCGGCGAGTGAAGGTGCTGTGGAGAAGTAGATCGATGGAGGAGTACAACTGATACATGAGGATCGCAGACGGCGACCCTTTGAAGCTAGCTAGGATGTTGGAGATACAGTCTTGGTTTCACAACAAGGACCAACTAGCGGTGACGACGACATGCATGGCCAAATATCTGCAACAGAGCGAAAAGGCGGCGATACTCCCGGAGGGAGTCGCGCGGGAGTACATAGAGCTGCTCCTCTGGGCCATGGAGCAAACAGATTCACTGAATCTGATCGTGATGGAGCGGTGGTGGGAGTATCGATCCCAGATGGAGCATCCACCAGAGATTGAAGGATCGAGCATCTACATGGTGCCGTTTGTGAGGCTGTCCTGCCAGAGCGAGCCGGTGGAGTCTTCGTCGACCGAACCCAACTGCAAGAGGAGCAAAGCAGTTGGCCCGACGACGCTTCCCCACCATCCTCTCCCTCACCGTTCACATCGTCTCACGGGACGGTTGTCTGTCACCGAGGAATAGGAGGGGACTGCCCCCCAGCCCAATAGTCAGGCAGGTTGTGAATTGTCAGGAGGAGCTTAGAGTTGTCAGTATTTGCAGGTTGTGAATTGTGTTTTGTGTTGTGTATTTTGAGAGTACTTTCAGATATGAAGTATTTTATGAATTCTAGAGATCTATTTTTAGCACTTAAAAATATAGTTTCATAGGAGTATAAAAGTGCAGACAATGTGATTCTCAGAGAAGAAACTGCAAGTTTCAGTTTCAGATAAGAAACTGCAAGTTCAGTTTTCAGATAAGAAACTACAACTTTGAGAGGCAGAGCATTTATATTAACACGGCCTTTTCAAACAGGGTTAACATCATGTTGGAAGTTTTATTCATGGTCGAAAATGGAACTACGAGCCAATTAACATCATGCTGATCAACATTCATGCATAGCACATCTTCATATGATGCACAGTCAAAAAGATATGTTATTTTCAAAATGCCCACACAATGTCGAGTGTGCGAAACATAGAGAAAACGAGGGACGAAGTTTTGGCAAGTGTCGGACGTGGTGTGTGTAGATGACAATGGGGACCCACATGTCAGTAAAGGCAGAGGCAAAAAATTTGGAGATATTTTCCCTGCACAGGTGGAATCGAACCCGGGCGGAACAGCTGTCGGGTAGTGTCACTTTGCCACTAGGATAGTTCAGTAGTTTCGTTAATAATAAGGCACTTCCTCATGTGGTCGGATCCCCTCCCGCGCCTTGGTGCACTCGCCGCGACGCCGGTATCTGCCATTGTGAACATGCTGAACAAACGAGAGAAATCTGGAGAGGACTGTACGTGGAGAGGCGGACAGTCGGGACCCACCAGGTCTATGGCCGTACGCAAGCAAGTGCCTCATTGAAAAAATACTTCCTCCTAATACTATACTAACGTTGGGGCCCACGGGTTTGTCAACATGGTTACATTTTTTTAGGTGCTTCAACGTAGTTACTATAGGAGATAAATTCAAAATGAAGCTGGGGAGCTCGCAGGTATGATTTACTATCACTGGGGCAGCAAGTATCAGCTGGGTTTTGGGCTGCCCCGTCTAGGCTTTCTTTTTTAACATGTGCAGCCCACGACCTCGAATGGGAGGTCCATAGGCCTGTTTGTATTTTCTTGAGGGTCGTCATGTATCGACCGGCCTATGGACCTCCCATCCGAGGTGTTATTTTTCCTGAAACATCGGCAGCCCAATTTATGTATTTTTCTGAAGAAAACGCAGGGGTCTGTTCTATTTTTCTATATAAGAATAGGAACGCCAGGTCCAACTTATGTTTCCCTTCTAACTATATTATATATATTTAAATTATTTTATATGTTATTATCTATTATTTTTATTGTCATCATATATTTAACAGATACTTACATATGTAAGAAAACAATATCCCACATCTTATTAACTTATAAAAATAATTTCTTAACAATAAAATCCTGGATTGTTTTGGCATGAAAATCCTAGTGATTGTGTACAAAAGCTTGGTAAGATTTAAGGACGAATGTAATAATATCACTTATTATTTAAATATATTTATAACAAAATGCTCAGCCCTTTTTTATTTTTTTGATAACATTGCTGGCCCAACCCAACATTATAATTAGAATCAGCCCAACAAAATTGTGTATTTCGAAAAAGTGCAAATGGCCTGTAATTTTTTAGGAAAAAAATAAATGGGCCGCATGGATGCTACATTATTTGTTCACCCAGCCCAGCTAATGGACTGTAATTCAAAAAAAAGATTAAATTGACTGTAAATTCTACCGAGCAAAAAAGGGACTATAAATTCTGAAAAAATGGGTTGAATACGTGCCACATTTTTGGAGGCTGAAATGTGGGCCAATAGGTTGAGGCCAACACAAGTCGTTGTCAATTTAGTCAACAAATGATTTTGACATGTTAGCCGTTGGATTTACATCCAACGACCGGCATCCATCTTCAATCTCTCGTCTTCTTCCTCCAGAGCCGCCGAGACCACCTCCCGCCTCCTGCTGCTAGCAGCTCTGCTTAGCATGCTTCGCTGTGAAGCGCTACTCCACCGTTGGCCAGGCCATCCCTCCACCCCTCCACAACTCATGTTCTTCTCCACCGACTGCCGAACCACACCGCACTAGAACTAGTTAACCCTCGTACACCTCTCCGTCTGCGACTCTACTCCCACGTCTTCCCATTTCCGGCTCGTTGCTGTCCGGGGCCTCGCCGTCGTCCATCACCTTGGATGCGCTCGGCGCGGCATGGTCAACGTGGTCAACAAACAACACCATCGGAAGTAGACTATGCGTGGAGAGGCTGAAAGATGGGTCCACGGCCGCACACAAGGAAATGCCTCCTTATTACGCGCAAAATAATGATTCCTCCACCTAACATCTAGGACCCACCGGAAGGGCCTCTGTATTTCACGAAAAAAATGTGCCCCCGCTGACAGGTCGGACCCACGAGCTATCTTCGCACGCAAGGAAGTGCCTCCTTATTACGCACAAAAAATGAATACTCCCCCTGTCAGCTGGAACCCAGCATAGTGGGAGGCTGACTTGTGGGCCTGCCAAGTTGACGGGGATGGAGGGCTTTGTCAACTTAGTCAATATGAACAATTCTAGCTCCTGTTACCATACGATGTTCATCCAACGGCCATAGTGCTTCTTCAACCTCTGGTCTTCTTGCTCCAGCCGCCCAAACCAGCGCCGGTCGTGCCGCGTGCTCCTGCCTCCCGTGGCCGGCTATGATGCCGCGGAGGCCTCACTGCCCCCTACTACTCCCACCGCTGGCCAGGCCATCCCTCTACTCACCCACACCCCCTGTTATTCTGCGGCGACGGCAGCCTCACACCACAGCTGAACCAGTGAACCTCGTACTCCTCTCTGCGTGGGCATCCACTGCCGTTTCTTCCCCGGCTCCATGCCGTCCCCTTCCCAGGCCTCGCCGTCGTCCATCGCCCTAGTGCTCTCGACGCGGCGTGGTCAACGTGGTCAAGGAACGACTTCTATCGGACGTGGACTGTACGTGGAGAGGCTGACAGCTGGGTCCACGGGCGCAGCAAGGAAGTGCCTCCTTATTACGTGCAAAATAATGATTCCTCCACTTGACAGCAGGGACCCACCGGACGGGCCACCGTATTTTGCGGAAAAAACTTTTCCCCCTGACTGCTGGGACCCACCAGATACATCTTTGCACCCAAGGAAGTGTGTCTAGGCAAAAAACGATTCGCCCCCCTGACTGCTGGGACCCACCAGCTACATCTTCGCACGCAAGGAAGTGTCTGACAGTCGAGAGCCACCTGGTCGAAGCGTACGTAGTGTTGTCATTCTGGTCGCGAACGTGTACATACATACTGGGCGATGTAGAGGCGCACACGTGTCATAGTAGAGGCGCACACGTGTCGTAGTAGAGGCGCACATGTAGCATGTACACGTACATACAATGGCCAGGGTGCAAGAAAGAAAATACGGCCACATACGTACATACGGGCGGGGTCTCGAATGCCTACTCGCGCTTACATACGGTCAGGGCTCGTGTACATGGCTGGGTCGAAACGGAGAAACAACGTCGTCGTCGTGTTCATGGGGAGCCAACCGGCTGGGTCGGAACGGAATGCGTCGTCGTGTTCATCGGGAGGGCTTGGACGGAACAGGCGATGGAAACGAGGCCTGGCATACTGCAGAACGGAGGAAACGACCTTTTGTTCGACCGGCCACGTTCAAAACGGGATCCTGTTCATCGGGAGGGGTCTGGCGTACCATAAAATGGAGGAAACGGACTTGTGTTGGACCTCCTACGGTCAAAACGGGGTTCTATTGATTGGGAGGGGTGTGGCGTATGCAAAACGGACGAAACGGACTTGTGTTGGAGCGCCACGGTCGAAACGAGCGTCCTGTTCATCGGGAGGGGTGTCGCGTACCGCAAAACGGGACTCCACGGGGTACTGTCCAGCTCCACCGTCGACCTCCTCCAGCCTCCACGGGCCACTGTTCATACACCATCGACCTCCTCCAGCCTCCACCTGCGACTGTTCATCCACGGGCTCCTGTTCATCCAGCCTCCACCGCGCTACTCCACCGGCTACTGTTCAACCACCCCTCTCCATGGGCTCCTATTCAAACACCCCTTCACGGGCTACTACTCATCCACCCCTTCACCATCTACTGTTCATCCAGCCCTCCACGGGGTCGTCCTATTCATCCAGCCCTCCACGGGGTCCTGTTCATCCAGCCCCAACCGGCTCGATCGATCGGGGTCCTGTTCATCCAGAGGCAACACCACGGGGGCCTGTTCATCCACCCCCACTACTCACTGTTCATCCAACCCCCCCTCCCTCCCCCCTCGCAATGCTCACTGTTCATCCAGAGGCAGCATCGATCGGCTTCAGTTAGCATCAGTAGCGAAGGAATCGCTCGATCGGGTTCAGTTAACAGCCATCGATCGATCGCTCGGGTTCAGTAACGCGTAGCCTGCAGTGCAATCGCTCGGGTTCAATTAGAGCCCAATGCCTCGCACACACGCGCGTATTTGTACGAGAGAAACGCACATCGCTCGCCCCCAGACCACCCGCCGTAACCGGGAACTCGCAGAAATTTTCCTCGCCCTCGCTTCTACCACGGTTTTTTCCGTCATGGACGGCCCAAAGAATGTCATGTAGCTGTGTCTCTGGCCCGTCCAGGACGAAAAGCCCATTTTCTGTCATGATTTTTGTCATAGAAGTAGGAGCCCACCACATCTATGATGATACCGGGTTTTGTCACTGTTATCGTCATAGAAGTGTCATAAGTATGATAGAAAAAATTTCGTTCGGCCCAAAATGTCACGGATGTGTCTTTTTTTGTAGTGTTTGCACATTTGGAAGATTAAAGTTCCGCTTAGAATTAAAATCTTTATGTGTTTGGTCCGTAAGGAAGTCATTCTAACCAAAGATAACTTGGTGAAAAGGAATTGGGTTGGTAACTCCAGGTGTTGTTTTTGTGATCAAAATGAAACGATTAAACACCACTTTCTCGAATGTCCTCTTACAAAATTGTTATGGCGGTCAATTCATATAGCTTTTAATGTTCATTCCCCAATGTTATTTGGGATGTGGATTAACGGAGTGGACATACACGTAGCTAAACATATTCAGATATGAATATGTGCACTATTCTGGGCTATATGGGACACTAGAAATGATATGATTATTAATGGGACAAAATTCACTAATTTTTTGCATGTTATCTACAGAGCTACAACTTGGATCCGTATGTGGTCATTACTCACTCATGCGGACTTCAGGGAGGTTTTGGTTATTGGGTGCAACTACTGGGAGACGGCAGCACGGGTTGTCTTCAGCCGATTTGGGTGGCGAGCTAATAATAGGCTAGGTGTGTAGGCATCATGGCTTGTTTTTTATCGTCAGATGTGGCACTTTTCAGATTTATTTTCTTTCGACTTCTGCTCTGTTTATGAGCTGCTTTGGACCTTGAGACTTTGTTATGATTTTATTTAATAATATGGCTGCATGCATCGATTGATCAGAGGCTGGGGGTCATCCTCCTTTTCCAAAACAAAATTTGTAACATCTTGCCGAAGTGAGCATTTTGTAATAATTATCCGCTTTTAAGTATTTTATTCGACGTCTCTATCTCCGGTTGTGATCCTAAAAGGCAGTAAATGTGCACTTCCGTTTTGCTAATGCAACAGAGTATCTATGAGATTAGTAATTTTCCATATAACACGCAAAATTCTTTAGAACTGCAATTTTTAATGAAGCTATTTCATGATATATGAATCTTGCCAAAAGTGAACATGAGTGATATAACGCATATAACAAAACAGATGAGAGTTGTCTTTGCGAGTTGAAGTGTAAAGATTGCTTTTTAGAGAAGTTATCCATGGCGGTGTTAGATAAGTATTAACGCTACTGTTTACTTGGTTAAGATTACATTCAAGTTATTTATTCTAACCTTCTAATTTGTATACACAGCTAGCTATAACTTGGGACAACTGCTAGAAGAATGAACAATTGATTCCTCTACAGGAATGCATGAGGTCAGGTTCTATGCGAGTGCAGCAGTGCTGGCAGTGTCGGCCATGGTGGTGGCATGTGCACTCGCCGAGGGTGGATGAGGCTTTGATGATGGCGCTAGCCAAGAACACATGGATCAAATGGGAGACCAGGTTCCTTTGTGACAATGTATGGGAGGCTGATGGGTTTCCTTGGAACAATGCAATGTTGTAGAGATAACACCTGAGTTCCAATTCTAGTTGGACGAATAGTATGTATGTGATTCATTCACTCCTTTGATCCTTCCATATTACATGTACATCAGTTGGAGGATATACCAATATAATGGATGGATCTACTAAATATTAAGATGTAAATTACGATAGTACATACAAACTAACTAAGCTATATATGGTGTGACACTGACGATCTATGCACTTCCTCCCTAAGTATTGCTTGCTGACTGCCACGCCTTCCATCAGATGTTGTACGCAGATAATTTTGTTAGTTCTCACCATCCCTATTTCATAGGAAAAAATCAGGTATGTTATTTTCTGTATTTTGAAGAAAATGACAATGATAGGAAGCTTAGAAGTCGTGTGTCATGCTTTGGAAATAAAACTTACAAACCCCAAAATTCAGAATCTTACTGAATGTTGTGCGTCATGTATTTATAATAGTATTTGTTTCTCAAGCTTTGGTTGTTAAAGTTTTTCTCCAAAACTGCAGTGTTCCAGTTTTGAATACTGAACTTTGCATTGCATGTGTTTATTACTTCAGAAACATGTTAATCTTAAAAACACACAAATTTGAGAAATATCAAACTGAAGTTCACAACTAATAGAAAAGTTTAGCTCTTATGTTCAAGATGATAGGGATTTCAAAAGTTTTAGCTTCATCTTTTGTTATTACACCATATGTTATGTTAGTAAATTGAGTTATATGATGAGCGTGGTCTTATATCTTTAGGTTGCTGAGTTTTGGCCTTAGAGTGGAGCATTGATAAGGAATTTATGCATCTTTTGAGGTTACTGATATCATGTCTATCAATAGTGCATACAGTATGGTCGATAAAAATATCTTTCCATGTCAAATGCATAATGTTGTACTCCCCCATTCCATAATGTATTGCGCCCGCGCTTTTTGATATTTAAGTTTGACCATAAATTTAACTAACAGAATTATACCATTGATTTCGTATTCGAAAGAAGTTTTCAATGGTATAATTTTTGCTCTCGCCACAGTCGCCCACGTTGGTTAAATTGATGGTCAAAATTAAATCTCGAAAAGCGTGGACCCACTACATTATGGAATGGAGGGGTTATATGATAAGTTTGGGTGTAGCTATGTATCAGTGGCAGTTGCTTAATATGCGTTTAACCTATTGTATCTTTTTACCATGCATATTAATTAATTCATCCTAAGGATAGGCATCCTCACTCCGGTTCAAAATAATTCAGAAGAAGTGTGATTTCTATTCCATATTCACTTACTTTTCTAAGACCTATTAGTAAATTCATTAGCTTCTTTAATCCAGTTATTCTGGGTAAACCAGCGAAGAATATGAATATTGCGTATGTATATTACCCCTTGTTCTATCATTTTTATTATTTTGAGAATATTCATAATGAATGTTTTGAATGGGTTAGATTATACCGACAGTGAATGAGGGTCTAGAGGATAAATTATTGTTTACCAATTTTGAAATTGCCCTGGTTGTATAAGGAACCATGCTGGATAAGTTTACATCCTAATACTATGCCATATTAAATGACCCAACACCTAATAAATACATCAGATGTGGTATCTATAATACCTAAATAGCTCACCCCCCACTATCATATTTCTCACGACATGCAGCCTATCCACATCAGCAACACCACCACATCATCACTTAGTTAGAGGCTTGTTTCGAATCAAAGTGATTGATTGATCTCATCGATGGTTACAGGATGCCATTTGTATGGTCTGGAGGGATACAACGGTTCGGACAAGACGTCGGTTCCAGACCAGATGCGTCCGTGTGGGAGGCAACCGCACGGCGGTTGGGAAAGGGGAGATTTCCCCTAATTACATTTGTAATTATTCTTAATACTCCCCCTAATCTAAGCTTGACCATGTAGAATTGTCTCACGATCATCCAGGTAGGGCTATCATCTTAAAAGATTCTTCTTGAAAACTTGATGAGAACCTAAAACATAAACTCACAAAGAGATAGCATAATGTGATGTCATAAAACAAGGATATCTCAAGAAGAGACTCCCTCTAATCACCGCTTGTCATAAGAATCCATCTGTTGATTTAAGTCTCCTCCAAAAACCCTATGGGAAAAATATGAGGAGTAGTGAAGGATATGTTGCTAAAACTCCTTCAAACCCAGTGGGAAAATAAGGAGAAACTGATACAACATATAATGGTTATTTTCTCTTTTAACTCAATACGAGAAAATCATAGAGTTTAGAGGACAATAAATATGCCGCATATACTTTCCTAAATACCCCTGTGGGGAAAACAGAAAGTATGGCATGTTATCTTATGTTGATATTACCTCATTAAAAACCTTTATGAGAACCTTTATAGTAAACTCATGAAGGGAAAAAGAGTATAATATGATGAACAAGAACAATTTAGGAAGATACCCCCCCTGATTCTAGCAAATTCCAAAGCCGCCACATACCAATTCCATGAACATGTTTCTGGAATGTAAAAGTTGGTAGAGACTTGGTGAACAAATCAGTTGCATGATTTGACTTGCAAGATATGCAATATAAAGATATTGCTTATTAGTAACCTATTTGCATCTGGCAACACAAGCAACATTATCTTTGAGATAATGGTTGGTGGATGTAGTCATGAGGTCTGTTTTGAAGACTCTTCATGAGAGGGCTACCACACCTAGTAGGAACACTAAGCTTGTCTATGATCTGACATAGCGGGGATCTGATCATTGATCCAATGGTATTGGTGTTCAGATTTCTCTGAAACTTTGAAAAACCAGGACAAGATGTTTGATGCCTTTGGAGATATCTATAGATATTCTTGAGTCCCAACCAATTGTGTTTGGTGGATCCAATGGCATTATGGAACACTGAGTCCAAATGTTTCATTTCCATCATCTCTTGGTCTAAATAGATCTTTCTCTACGTCTAGAGAATGAACTACCATGAGAGTTATGGATGGATAAGATTTGTCCACAATGAATTTCTCCAATATTTTTTGGATATAGACAACGTAGTATACCATAATGTATGATTGAAGGTGCTCAAGTTGTAGTAACTAGCGGTATTTTGGTTTATCCAAATCCTTCATTTTAAACTCCGTCATTTAGATGATTACATGTGTCGTCATTGCAGACACACAAACATGGATAACCATCATTGTAGGAGTAATCCTTGTGTATAAGGAACTCACTATGTCGGTTGTACCAAATGTACCGACAACAATGAGCCATATGGTGACTTATTGATTTTACACAATGTATGTTGCATATTGCATTTCGATTAGGAAGTGAGACTCCATCAAGAATCAATCATATATGTCTGAATCTAGTGATCGACATGGATATGTAATCACTACATCTATCAACTACAGAGATAGATGATTTGTACTGCCAATGATATAAGTTATCGGAAAGAGACTCCACCTCTGGAGAATAGTTGGGTATCTGCGTGTACCCTTGTGCTACAATACTTGATCTTTGTTTCACCACCTCATTGTTCTCAATTATGTTTCCAGAAGAAAATTGGCGCAAGTATTGTTTATGAATACCTTCTCATTATTCAGCAAGATCATTTCTACCTAGATTATACCCTTTGCTTGAGTTCAGTCCGAGTGTTGTTCACACTTTGCCATGCCCATGGTCTTTGGATCTGAATCACTTGAAAGATTTTTTAAATTTAGTTGAGAAATGTATGTCGACAATTTTAGACTTCCGGTTATATGTTTCTCCAAAATCTATATATCAATATATAGTTGGTGGAAATATCGTTACCCATGGTGACTGCTCGCGATTTCCCAATGCGGTTGAGTCGGGTATTCCGATGTCCCGGTCATTATGTGCACTATGACCTGGGTTGGTGGAGGTTTCCCGTCCACTGGGTGTATACTACCCATTGGGTGTTTGTCAACGTGAAGTTGACTTGCATTTACTGATTCACAGGCCTTGATATACTTGCTTGTGAGAAGCTGAATCCTGATGTATTTCTGCCATACATCTCCCACCGTTGCATTGAACGGGGAGTGGAGTGGATTTTGCTGGTACCTCCACTCTCTCATGCGTACTTTTGCAAGATTGTAGGATTGTGTGACACCTTTGTAGTCAGTAAATGAATCTGGCAGGTTATTTGCAATGTGTTGCAAATCTTCTGAACGCATTGTTCAGATCTTTGAGTACGTGGATTTGAGCAGAAATGTGTTGAACATTCCACTAATTTCCTTGCATTATTTATGGTACTTGAAATCTCCCCCTAATGCCTATAAGTGTTCCTCCTTGAATCATCATACTAGCCTTGAATAACTCCACATGCGAGGGGCTTGAGGTATTGACGAAAATACAGTTATTCCTCACATAGATCCCAACTATATGTTGAGGGGCCAATGATGTATGTCGGGTGGTGATATCGGTATGCAACCGAATTACCGCAGATAGGAAATACTTGGTAGATATCCATATATCAAAGATAGAGGAGAATAATATTATGGAGTTCTATCATGGGCGTGTAAAACTGCATGACTCCAACGTAAAGTTGGCAAGTTGCAATTACAAAGTAAAGATAATGCAATGAGCTTAACTCTTTGGATAGGATTCTACCAAACCATTTTGAGTCTAGACCTTAGGACAAATTGCTAAACTCAATCCAAGGGCCATAGAGAAGGCACTCAAGGAGAATTCTGCATTGCTATCCATTCGATTTGCTTGAAATCGATGTCAGGATAATGAGCCAATGGTTTCGTGTGAATAAAGCACACATTTTAAGACCATCATGTAGGTATGTCTTTTAGAACCATGGAATACCTGAGTAGTCTAGTCAATGGATGGGAAGAGCCACTTACCTCAACTTGATGCATTCAAGGAGTCTGAGTGGTTCAGCGTAGACTTTAAGGTGTGCGAGCCTTAAAATTAGCTTCCCTATGTCACTTGTAGTGCCCATAAAATTCAAATGGTGTTAGGATTTAGCATCAAAATAATCATAAACTATTGGAATTGCTGATAGTTTCGGTTTCAACCCAATGTCTCGATGACCAAGGCGAGTATGCCAAGTTTTTCATGTACAAGACATTTTGGAAAACTATCTTGGGCGCAACATGTGCTACGAATTTTGTAGCATGTGTAGTGCAATCCAGATGACACATAAAGAATGTGCTTGCCATATCCATTGCATATGGTAAAGAGAATGTATTTTTCTTTCTTGTCAGCATAAGTTTTGCTATGGAAATCATTTTGACGAATATCTCTATAGCTTAGTAGGGTACCAGTTAAACTTGGGAAGAAATGAGGCATCCCAACGTTACTCGAGTACCCACGGGGATAGTAAATATGACTCGAGTTGAGCGAACAAATACCTCATCGCGTTTAGCGATTTTAAAATATCTCCTTTCTCTCAATGAGAGTGAAAACATTGGACTTCCCTGAGTATAGAGGTTGTGGTGCATATGTCCACAAGGCACATATCATTTTTCATCGGATTGACTCTCGTAGAAATCTATATATAGACATGAAGATTCTCAAGAAAATCACTGGCGGATATATAGAATACATACAAATGAATTTGTACGAAAGTGATGATACAATATATTGTGATATACAATATATGATGACAACAATAATCATGTTCTTATTAGAACATCATAAATGGACATAAATAAATAGATCACTAAGGAGAGTCTCCAAACATGTCGGTTGATGCATATTCAACCATCATGCTCTCCATGCTCATAGGGTCTCGTGACAGCTTGATGGTGTCAGGTTGAGGGTTTGAAGTAAGTTTTAAACCATTACCCTTGAGGTCCTTTGCGTCCCGATGGCGTGGCTTGAATTGCACGCGCTATCCCATGGGATGCAAGACTGATCTTGATGTCCATGACCCGCTTAAGTAAGTTGTGGCTATTGAGGGCAAGTGCCTCAAATTGTTAGCCATCAATTACTTATAGGGGCAAGCCGGAGATAATTAATTTAAAAGAAGTAAATTAAAAACCATCATGGTTTTGTAATAAGAATGCAAAATTTTGACTCAAGTATATAACTTGAAAATGCTCAACCTTAATTGTGGCAACATAACACATTGAGGATCATATAGATCTCACAGTAATAGACACAGTCTGCACATGGGCAGTAGATCCAACTCATTACCTTGTGTTTTCCTAATATAATGAGGGAGATGTTATTGCCAAAAATTTACAGGTTTGTTGTGCGGGAGAAATCAATCTCGACCGCTGTGACATGTTCATGAAGAATGTGAATGTGGTAAATACATAGAACATATCATCCCCGGTGAAAAACCCGTTATTTATTTATATTACAGATTGTGTAATATAAATACATCTTAATATTGCAAAATTAATAGATTTCAAGAATTTGGCTCGAAATCATTAGTGTGAATCTCAAATTGCTAAAGACGACACCTTGAATTTTGCATATGTATTTGCAAGAAATTGAAAATCTCAATTGCAAGTAGATGTATAATTCTCGACATGTGTTTAACATGAAAATAGATACATCATAGAAATATTCCGGAATACTGCGTACTCAACAGAGAAACAGTACTATAAGGGTACTTAATATACTTTGCAAGAGATTTAAAAACTCAATTGCAAATAGATGTAATTAATCTCGACACGTGGCAAACATGAAAATATATTAGATCAATTTAGGATCTGGAATACATCGGTGCTCAACAGAAAAACACTACTAATGTAGTGAATAATAATGATGTTGCAAACTTGATGCTCAAGTGAAAAAACTTGAATTGTATAGACCTTAAATTAAAATAAGATGATCTTGTATCAAGTTGCAAGATAATTCAGCGAGGTGAACTAATAATTTGTGAGAGAAAATTGATCTCAATCACAATGAGATTGTTTTGCGAGAAAATAATAATTCTCAATCGCAAATCTATATTGTTGTGCGAGAAAACTTAATCTCAATCGCAGAAAACATGTTCTAGTAAATTTAGTCTAAAACAGGAATAGAACACCGCTAATACTGTTGCTAATAAGTGAACTAGTATTAGTACTAGTGAAACGATCAAGCAACTAGTAGAAAAATAAACAAATACACGGGTTGCTGGTAATTCGCTGCAGCATGCACATGGCCTGGCCACGTAAGGCAGAGTGCACATGGCCACGTTGGGTAGTGCCTTGATTCCCTGGTCCACAGCCGAACAGATAAGGAGAGAGACTAGAGAAATAAATCCCCAATCTTGCCGATACTGAAAATGGCGGAGAGCTAGAGAGCCCATGGCCGACACCACCTCCATGCATGCCACCGCAGCGGCGTTCACCGACGACGAGATGTGTTCCCGTCGCGCTCGTCCTCGTCCGAGGAACCGCCAGGGAGCTGCGTCTCGGGCGCGATGCCGTTCGTCAGTCCCAGCGCGGTCGGGCTCCATGAGCCGGCATGGCGGCCGCGGCTGCTCGATGGCGAGGCGTCCGGTGGGCTGGGAAGCGGGACGCCGAGAGCCATGAGGCAACTGCGAGCGCCCATGCGAGGCAAAGGCGGAGGAGTGGCAGGCGCCGGTGTCGGCAGGCGCGACGGCCCGGCAGTGTCCGCGTCAACAACCACATCGCTGGCTTCGGCTTCAACAACCGCAGGGGTTGGAGACGGCAGTGCCGCGGCCTCGTTGTCATCGTCGATTATGAGGACCTCATCCGGCTGGCCGGTGCTCAAGTCCCGGCACGGCGGTCGATGGTGGCCATGGTGCGGCCGTAAAGCCTCTCCGCGAGAGTGCTCCAGCCCGCGTTGGCGTCGGAGTGTTCTGCGAGCGCCACGGGCACGAAGCCAGGGGAGCCGCGGCATGGGTGCGGGACAGGTGCGCGGCAGAGCGCGGCGTGAAGGTAGGGCAGCGGCCAGAAGGCGATGGCGCGAGGCGCGGCGTGGTTTTGAGGCTACGAGTGTGCTGATAACGTGTTTCAAATCAAAGTGATTGATTGATCTCAGCGATGGTTACAGGATGCCATTTATATGGTCTTGAGGGATACAACGGTTCGGACAAGACGTCGGTTCCAGACCAGATGCGTCCGTGCGGGAGGCTGCGGTTGGGCAAGGAGAGATTTTCCATAAATACATTTGTAATTAATCTTAACAAGGCTTACATGCGGGACCCACCATAGTGGAAAACAGCCACGTTGGTTTCAATTACTGCCAGTAGGACCGACGAGAGAAACTGCCCGTGGACGTCTCTGGCGATTCTCATCGCATCATTCACAAACAGAGCACCTCTCCAGTTCCCAAAGGTAGTCGATTCCGCTCCCCCTTCATCTCCTCCAATCTCCATCAAATTGCACTACACAATTACTTCGTCGACTTAGTTTGCTCTTAACGATCTGGTATTTCTTTCCCAGCATAGGGGCCCCACCCTACAAGAAGAGCTCCTCACAGCGGATGTCACTGCGCTGGCATCCACCCCGGTGACAAGGCTCCCCGTGGAGCGGCCATCCCTGCTCGACAATGAGGCCATGAAATCATGGACGGCGTGCTCCTTCCTGCAGGTGCTGCCAGGTATGGGGAGGGTACTATGTACACAGAGTCTTATGTGTGTCTTTTTTTTTCTCGAAGACGCATGAGTCTGCGTATCATGCATTAAAGGGGGAGGGGGAAAGCTTCCCAAAGTCCCAAATTTACATCATATGTACAAGCGGTCAAGCCGCATCCACCTCACATGCATAGGCTAACTACTCCCTCTCTATCCACTCCACGTTCCCCACCTCGAACCCTCGAATTGTGCCCTTGAGCAGCCCTGCCTTTGCCCACAAGGTTCCCTCTTCTGTCATTTGCTGCGTGAGAATTGCTAGCGATGGTGTCGCGCCGTTGAAGACGATGTCGTTTCGATGTTTCCAGATGAGCCACATGCCAAGCAGGCATAATACCCGGTGAAGCAACGAGTGGCTTCTCATCTATTTTCCGGTGATCGCTGGAGTTGGTTGCACGGCCAAGGTTAGAGGAGAATGCGGCGGTGCCCTAGTACCAGCTAGAAAACATCCAACTTTTCTCTGGTGCTTCTCGCGACCTGAAAAATACTCTGATGGTGCTCCTGTTTGTTGTGGTGTCCTATCGATGTTCTTTCCCTGCTCCGACATGCACACCGGCGATGGCAGAGCAGGCGTGGTGTAGCCAAGCTTGGTTGAGCCAGAGCTTCCCAGGGACCTGGTTACAAGTTCGATGCATATTTTACAGGGTGCTTTTGTGTGGATGGCTATGGCTTGGACGGTTGTTCTTCGTACATTAGCAAGGTATGTATTGTACGTTCACGCTTGGGGACAATTCAGGTATGTGACGGTGATGTGGTAATGAAACTGTGTAGTACTTTTCTGAAAGAAAAATATCTATGCTGTTATTGAGGATGGTGATGCCTATCTTTATTAGTTTGGTTGCAGGTCGCTGCCTCCCCTGCTTCTCTTAGCTGAACTGCAGGTTATTAACGCTCACATATAAGATGTAGTGTCCTCTTTTACTTCCTTATGGAGAAGACAGTTATAGTGACGACCTAACCAAATCGATGCCACCGCACTACAGGTCCTATCAGCATATACAAGCATCTTGTGAGCTGTGATGTGAAGCCGACAGAGTTCTCACATTTTTCGACAGCGAAGTACGGTACCATGGACTCCAAATAATTCTGCAACTAATCTTGAATATATCTGATCAATATCATGTGTGCCGCCAATTGTGAGGTCACTATACGTGGTCGTTACCCGCTAGATCATCGTCGTTGATTGTGTCCGCATCTCCTTGCCTCCGGTCCGCCAGTG
>NC_041391.1:356053760-356098007 GCF_002162155.2 Triticum dicoccoides | reverse complement strand
TCCGTAGTATTCCTAGATTACTACTGTTAAATGTGAACTCACAAGTGCTCTTTTCAATATGTTTCTCATATAAGAAAGTGATCTCACAAGTAGTTTATTTTAGTGTGATTATGTGAGATGTGAACTCACAAATTCAATTACACATGAACAATATATTTGTGTGGAGCAAAAGATTCTTATCCTCTACGATTTTCTTGGATGATTCACACCCTGATTTTTGGCCTTTTCTTTTTTTTTGGATTTATTTAAATTTTTGATTTGAAATGCTTTTCTGTGGCTTCGTGGTCCTGAAACCTGGGAAGACCATCTCTTCTCGGGCTCCCAAGTGGTTTGTCATCCTCAAAACCATCTCAAGACCTTGTCATTTTAATCTTAGCCCAATTCCAATATTTTTTTTATCGGAAATATTCCTTTTTCTATTAAAGTAATAATCCTTTTTGCCCTAGGTTGTGAAACAACCTATATTTGCATGACTCCCAAAATTCCCAAATAATTCTCATAAATTGTTTGGGTCATATCTTCCACAGATATGTCGAAACCCTTCCGTGGCATCATCAAAGATAATTCAAAAATATTCCTTTTCTCATTCTGCCCTAAGTGGCTTTTTGAGAAGGAAGTGTCATTTATCTTTGCTTGATTGACCTCAAAGTTTTTGGACACCTTTTGTTGTCCATATTATTCCCCCATGCCAAAATTCGACTTAATTTGCCTAGTGAACCTTCCTCAACAAAATTTCAAAGTTCCTGTCTAAGGGAAGCTTTTGTGAAGGAAGTACTAGATAGGGTAATCCAAATGAGTTGAAATTTTGCAAGGTCCTTCATATAGTCAAATCATCACTCTCCTCAAGACTTGGGCTCATGTCATCACTCTATGTGAGCTCAGCATCAAATCTTGGTTTCTGGTCACATTTTAGGTTGTGAAGCAACTATATTTTATATTGCTTCATTTTTGCTGCAAATTTACCAGGGCATGCTCCTACCCATATAAACTCTCTCCCCAAAATTTGTACTCATTTTATCTATCCATTTTCCCTCAACAATTTTTCCAAGATTCTGTGGAGAGAGGTGCATTTTGAAGGAAGTACCACTTCGGCTTGTCAAATGGTATGAGAAATTTATGGCACCCCCATATGCCCAAATTATTGTGCCTTGCCAAGTTCCAGCTCAATCCAAGCAAGTATGAGGGTGCTACTTCATATCTTGCAATTCTCACGAGTGGGGCACTTTCTACAGCAAGTGCCATCTAGACATCTCCATTTTGTCTAATTTTTGGCTAGCAAAGTCATCTTAGCATGTGATCTTCCCCAGACAAACCAATTCCTTCATCCTCAAGCATGTGTCTCCCCAGCACAGCACAAACAAGTTGTTGCTGCTCTGCTTTGGAGCCAAGTGCTTTTCTCTTCTTTGCCCCTGACCTATATTGTTTCTTCCTTGGCACTCGGGGTAAGATGGTCTATCTCCTAGACATCGTTTGGCAGCCCAGAGCGCGTGTCACCGTCGTGTTCACACGGTAACCACGGGGCAGGCAAGCCAAACTACACGCTCTGGCAGACCGCGGCACTATGCTCGTCCATTTCCCCGACCTCTTGCGTCCCTTTCATATCTAGTAGCTAGCCCGTGATTGTCAGGACCCCGACTCAATGTCACATCGATCTAGCCTGTAACACCTCATATCACTTTGCGGCCTCACGCACGGTATTCCCACGGGTGTCGCCTTACCTTTGCCCGGGACCGTTTGCGCCTTTTGGCTCACGTATATGATGATGTCGCTAGCATCCATATGATAAGGAGCCCAGGCTGGCATGACTAGTCGTAAACCCAAAGTTGCACAGGCTTACAGGGACATGCATCCATGACCCAGCATTGAATGTGTCGGTCATCAGCAAGTGGGTCCGGGCTGTATCACTGGGCTAGCAGGACTCCGGTAGACCGGGCTGTAGCGGGCTAACAGGGCTCCGGTACTCAATGCGTGACATTTCCCCGAAGGGACAGACACAGGAATGAAGAAGGACACATGTCGGCCAGCCTAAGTGTTCCAGAGCAGTAGCAAGCTACCATGGCTCAATGGAAACACTAGGAGACATTTCCCGGTAAGAGAGGCTACTAAAGATAAACAACTAGATAGTCAGATCCCACACATACCAAGCATTTCAATCATACACACAATATGCTCGATATGTGCAAATACAACAAGGCATCACAACATGACTCTACGACACAAGTACTTTATTTAAAGGCTCAGAGAGCCATACATAACATACATACAAGTACGGGTCACACGACCCACATTCAAGTCATACAGTCATACAAACCAGCAGCAGAAGTAACTTGTCTGAGTAAAGACAACTAGTAAAATAAAAGAGGCTTGGAAAGCCTAGCTATACTACGTGGACCTTCACAAGCTCAGGATTACCACCTGGGCCTTAGTCTACTCGTCGATGTCAACGTCTACGAAGAACCCATCAGAAGGGGTTGCAGCGCCTTCTGTAAAATGTAAATTATAGCAACATGAGTACAAAGGTACCCAGCAAGACTTACGTCAGATCCTACATACATGCACATTATCAAGAAGGGTTGGTGGAGTTATTGCAGCAAGCCAGCTTTGACTCTTGGCTAAACTATCCTACGAGACTCCAACTTGAAATGGTTTTGCGCACACGAGTCCACTACTCACCACTTCAATACACCACCAAGGATCCACCTCCGTCATCCTACGGAAGAGCCATCCTCGGCACTCACGCTTATCTTGAGATTTTTAGTAGTATCCATTCACTTGTCTATGAACTGTATAAGCAACCAAGTAGTCCTTTACCGCGGACGCGGCTATTCGAATAGATCATGTTAACCCTGCAGGGGTGTACTTCTTCATACATGTTTCCACCACTTAGCGTCTGCACACGACATGTGCTCGGCAGACTTCAAGCGAAAGCCGACGTGGGTGTAGACCACGACCTACCTAAACACCTAAGTCTCTAGTCCAGGTTTATCGCCTATCCAGGTTCCATCCGCAGGGAGTCCGGCCGAGGTTTCACATACGGCCCCGAACGATGTGTACAGGGTTCCCGAGATACCTAACGGGTATTCGGTACACCGTGCCACGTACCTACCGCATCACAGCCCACCCCGCGGTCAGCGCTGTCCACGGCCTCCAGCAAGCTACAAACACCAGAAATTACTTGCAACTCCCGGACAGAGGACTAGGGTGAATAAGAAGTTGAGCGGGGTCATATTTCAGGGCCCAATGCATGGTAGTAGCTGAATCTTAAATCACGCATACAGATCTCAGTTCTTAAGGTCGGCTTCAATGAAACAACCCACCATGTACTCCTACATGGCCTCTCATCGATACCTTTACCAAATCGTGTTCACCATATCACTCTCATTACCGACATGATCATTTCACTCTAGCCCATCACCCAGATGAACCAGACCTGACACGACTCTAGGCATAGCAGGTATAGCAAGGTAGGAACAACACATACATATGGCTCAATCAATTCCTACACATGCTAGTGGGTTTCATCTAATTACTGTGGCAATGACAGGTCATGCAGAGGAAATGGGTTCAACTACCGTAGCACACAACAGTTTGAAACGCGTTGTCTTAATGCAGTAAAAGAGAGTGAGAGCGAGAACATGGGATTGTATCGATATGATCAAATGGTTGGTTGCTTGCCTGATGGATCGATGCACGGATACGGTTCTTCGCTAGGGTAATCACGGTACTCCTCGGAGGCAGAACCTGCCGCAAAGAACACCGATACACAACCATCACCAAACAATGTGCGACAATATGATGCATGCATGAAACATGGCAATATGAGTGTGTTGGGCTAATGCAACTAAAACCAGATGGGTTTGAATCAATTTGAACCAAAGATTCAAATTTCAAACTCATAAATGGCCCTTTAAAGTGTTTTATCTTGTTCTGCACTAAACCTCAAGTTAGTTTGTTTAAACGTGCATGAAACTAGTACAGATGGATAGATTGGATTTTTCTGATCATTTTTCATATATAATTTGTTTGATTTGGAGCTACGGTTGAATTTATATGAATTTTTTGAAGTTTGGGTTATTTCCTGGAATTTATAAATCATTTTAGATTTATTTTAATTTCAGAAAAGGTTTACTGCGTCAGCATGAGGTCATGCTGACCCCAGCAAGTCAACAGACCCGGTCCAGGTCAAACCTGACGCATGGGTCCAGGGTGTCAGTGGCTAATTAACTAATTTAATTTAGTTTAAACTAATCTGGATAATTAGCAGAAGGGGGCCCCACCTGTCATTGACTCAACAGAGTCAACCAGGGCCCACCCGTGGTCAAAGTCAAAACGGCTGCGCCGGCGTTTAGCCGCCAGCGAGCCCGACGCGGCGGCGGAAGTGGTTTTGGCCGTTCCGGCCACCAAATGGGGCGCGGAAGGCATCTACGTGGAGCTGAGGACGAGCCGCGGCTCTTGGTGGAGTCAGTTGGGGTCGGGGTGGCCGGAGTTGGCGCCGGCGACGACCTAGGCGGTCACCGGAGTTCGGGTGAAGGCGAACTCGGGGCTAGGGTGTGCGGTGAGGTGCGGGGAGTGCACGGTTGGACTCAACGCAACGTGGTGAGTGCGTTGGACACCGTGAGGTGGCCGGAGGATGGCCGGGAGCACGTCGGCGACGAGATCCACGGCGGTGCGTGCGGGTGATCTTCGTGCGGTGGCTACACGGCTCGGGGGCGAGAGAGGAAGGGTAGGAGGGGTAGCTAGGCTCATAGAACACCCGTAGAGGCCACCGGCGGGGTCGGGGACGAGCTGATGCGGCGACGGCGTTGAAGGGGATCTCCGGCGACGGCGGACTCGGGTGAGGTTGGTGCGGTGGACTCGGGCCTTGCGAGCACACGGGGCTCGGGTAGCTCGACGAAGTGGACGGCGGCGGAGCTCCTGGACACGACGAGACGACGCACGGGCGGCGGGGAGCGTGGCTACGGCGATGGAGCGGCGGCGGTGGCGTCGGCCATGGCTGGGGAGCGCGAGGGGGAGGAGCTGGAGAGGAGAGGGGACGTCTGGGGGGTTCGGGGGAGAGAGAGGGGTTGATCCACGGCGTTAGCCGGGCGAGTGGAGCGGCGAGGCGGCGAGCAGGTGCGTGGCACCCATGCGGTGCTCGCCGTCGAGCACCTGCCTGCCTGCCTGGCCGGGCAAGCAGCTCGCTGGCGCGGCGCTGGGCTGGGCCGGCAGGTGGGCCGGGTTGCAGGCGCCAGGTAAGTTTTCCTTTCTGTTTTTTTTGTCTTTTTCTATTTTTCTGCAACTTTGTTGAATTATTAAAAATACCTAGGCAACTCCTAAAATCACCAAACTGCTCCTGGTCCAAAGTTGGAATATTTCCAACATGAAACATTTCAGTTTAGGAATATTTGAGCATTTGAAATATTTTATATAATTTTAAATGCCCAAATTCAAATACTTATCATTTAATTCAAAGACCCTAAGATGACCTAGAAAATTGTGCAACACTTTTGGCAGAGGTTCTGAACCAAGACAAAAATGATGGACATTTTAGAAGGGCATTTCAGGTTCATTGAAAAAGTTTTTAGTAAACCCTAGTTGGTTTCAGAGGGGGCTGGGGGTTCTAACATCCCCATTTCAAGTTTCTGATGAAAGGATAGACATGATGCAACACTCTAATGCATGAAGTAGCTAGGGTGTGACAACTCACCCCCACTCAAAAGAATCTCGTCCCGAGATTTGGGTTCCTCCGGAAAGAAGGCGGGATACTCGAGTCGAAGACGATCCTCCCTTTCCCAAGTTGCTTCATTCTCAGAATGGTGCGACCATTGAACCTTGAGAAACTTGATATTATGACGTCGAGTGGTACGCTCAGCTTGATCAAGGATACGAACGGGGTGCTCTCGATACGTGAGATTATCTTGGAGATCAAGCGTTTCGTGGTCTACTCCACGGATAGGATCCGAGAAGCAACGCCTGAGTTGAGAAACGTGGAAGACGTCGTGGACTCTGGAGAGATGTGGAGGTAGTTCCAATTGGTAGGCAACTTCTCCTCGTTTTGGAATGCAAAAGGGTCCAATGTAACGAGGAGCCAATTTGCCCTTGATACCGAAGCGATGGGTTCCCTTCAGAGGAATAACCCGAAGGTAAGCCTTCTCGTCAACCTCAAAAGTCATAGCCTTATGTTTTCGGTCATATTGACTCTTTTGACGAGATTGGGCTGTTTTCAACTTATCACGAACGATGCGAACTTGCTCTTCTGCTTCCTGAATCATATCCGGGCCAAAGAATTGTCTTTCCCCGGTTTCTGACCAGTTAAGAGGCGTTCGACACCTTCGTCCATAGAGAACTTCAAAAGGGGCTTTGCCCAAGCTGGATTGATAGCTGTTGTTATAAGCAAATTCGGCAAATGGAAGGCACTTCTCCCAATCCATTCCGAATGAGATAACAGAGGCTCGAAGCATGTCTTCTAGAATCTGGTTGACGCGTTCCACTTGACCACTTGATTGAGGGTGGAAAGCGATACTAAAAGAAAGGCGGGTTCCCATAGCATTTTGGAAACTTTCCCAAAATCGAAAGGTGAAAAGACTTCCTCGATCCGAGTTAATTTCCAAAGGAACACCATGGAGAGACACTATTCGGGAGATGTACAAGTCTGCTAACTGACTAGCAGTTATACTCTCACGAACAGGTAAGAAATGGGCCACTTTGGAAAGACGATCGATAACGACGAAGATAGCATTATTCCCTCTTTTGGTCCTGGGAAAACCGGTGATGAAGTCCATACCAATTTTATCCCATTTCCATTCAGGAATAGCTAGGGGTTGAAGGGTGCCAGCAGGCCGTTGATGCTCTGCTTTTACACGACGGCAGACGTCGCAATTAGCAATATACTGAGCAATTTCTCTCTTCATCCTAGTCCACCAGAACCTCTGGCGTAGCTCCTGATACATCTTGGTACTACCGGGATGAATGGTGAGAGGAGATTCATGAGCCTCCTTAAGGATCAACTGCCGTATATGCTGGTTCTTGGGAACCACTAAACGGTTCTCAAAGTACACAACACCATGATCATTTGTGGAGAAACATCTAGCACCTCCGCTAGCAATGTTCTCCTTGATCTTAGATATTCCCTTATCTCGCTTTTGGGCAGCGATGATTTGATCCGTAAGAGTAGGTTTCGCCACCAAGGTGGAAAGAAATCCTTGAGGAACAATGTGAAGGTTAAGCTTCCGAAATTCCTCATGGAGAAGCGGTTGACTTTGTTGTAACATCAGGTTTTTACAATAAGATTTACGACTTAGCGCATCAGCCATGACGTTGGCTTTCCCTGGGGTGTAAGTTATTCCTAAGTCGAAATCTGTGATCAACTCGACCCAACATCTTTGCCTGAGATTTAAATCCGGTTGGGTGAATATATACTTCAGACTTTGGTGATCAGTGTAGATTTCGCAATGATTACCGAGAAGGTAATGTCGCCATGTTTTGAGTGCATGGACTACAGCTGCAAGCTCTAGATCATGAGTGGGGTAGTTTTCCTCATGTGGGTGTAATGGCCGTGAAGCATAAGCAATTACGTGTCGATCTTGCATGAGAATACAGCCTAGTCCTTGTCGCGAGGCGTCACAGTAGATAACAAAATCCTTGGAAAAATCCGGTGGTACCAGTACGGGAGCAGAGGTTAAACATCTTTTCAGTTCCTGGAAACTGTGCTCACATTGTGGAGTCCACTCGAACTTTTTATCTTTCTTGAGGAGTTCAGTTAGAGGTTTGGCAACTTTGGAGAAATTCTCGACAAAGCGACGGCAATAGCTCGCTAGGCCAAGGAAACTCCGAACTTGCTTGACCGATTCAGGTGGAGTCCAATTAAGAATGTCTTGAACTCGCTCAGGGTTAACAGCAATGCCTTTACCAGAAATTACATGTCCAAGATAGGTCACTTCTGACAACCAGAATTCACATTTAGAAAATTTGGCATAAAGGCGATGCTCTCGAAGTTTCTTCAACACTAGCCTTAGGTGTTCGGCATGTTCTTCCTCGTTCTTGGAGTAGATGAGTATATCATCGAGGTAAACCACGACGAATTTATCCAAATACTCCATGAAGATTGAGTTCATCAACCGAGAGAAGGTGGCTGGAGCGTTGGTTAAACCGAAGGACATGACGGTGTACTCGTATTGGCCATAACGAGTAACAAAGGCCGTTTTCGGAATGTCCCCGTTCCTGATTTTGATTTGATGGTAGCCCAACCTCAAATCCATTTTAGAGAAGACTGAGGATCCAGCGAGCTGATCATACAGGTCGTTGATCCTGGGGAGCGGATACTTGTTCTTAATTGTGACCAAGTTGACAGGTCGATAATCTACAACCATCCGGTCCGTACCATCCTTCTTCTTGACGAAGAGGACGGGGCAAGCCCAAGGAGATGAACTAGGTCGGATGAAACCCCTTTTCAAGGACTCATCGAGTTGTTTCTTAAGCTCGGCTAGTTCAAAAGGTGCCATCTTGTAGGGTCTTCTGGAAATCGGGACAGTTCCTGGAATGAGATCTATCACGAATTCGACATCTCTGTCAGGTGGAACACCTGGCAATTCCTCTGGGAAGACATCCGGAAAGTCACGGACTACCGGAACGTCCTCAAGGTCTGGCAAAGGGCTGGCGTTAAGAGAATATAGCTGTCGCTTGGCTATTCGGGTCAAGACATTGACTATCTTCCCCGAAGGATGGGTGAGTTGAACAGTCCTAGAGAAGCAATCAATTTTGGCATGATGGGCTGACATCCAGTCCATACCCAAGATGATATTAATATCCGAAGATTTGAGGGCTATCAAAGATGCGAGAAAAACAAGTTTGTCGACTTGAATTTCATTTCCATGGCTTACTCTAGAAGTTTGCCATTTGGATCCCGGAGTTTGAATTACCATAGAGGTGGGCATCTCACAGAATGTGGTGTTATGCAGACGAGCATAGCTCTCGGATATAAATGAATGAGATGCTCCTGTATCGAAAAGAACAGATGCCGGGTGGCAATTAACAAGGAGCGTACCGAGAACGACGTTGGGATCGTCTTGAGCCTCTTTCGCAGAAACACAATTAACATGGCCACGGGCAGTGGTGGCTGGCTTGGCGTAGAACACTTTCCCTGTCGGCTTGCCGCGGCCAACAGTTTTTGCTGTCTGGTTGGGGTTGGTTTGGGGACACTCGCGCATATAGTGGCCTGATTCCCCACACTTGAAACAAGTCACGGAACTGGTACGTGGAGGAGCATTGTTGGTTGGACCACCATAGGGCTTGGCTGGTGCATATGGCTGAGCTGGGCGAGGCGCCTGGAAGGATGGCCTCGGTGTGAACCTGGGTGGCAGGGCAGTGTTAGGCACCCATACGTGGTGCTTCTGAGGACCAGCACCGGATGAGGAACCCAAGTCACGACCATGCTTGCGTGTTGCTTCATAATCAGTCTGACCAGTCTCAGCACTGATGGCTTTGTTAACAAGCTTCTGAAAAGATGTGCACTCATGCAGACGAAGGTCGCGGCGAAGCTTAGGACTAAGCCCCTTACGGAACCTTGCCTGCTTCTTGGCATCAGTAGAAACTTCCTCCATTGCATAACGGGCAAGGTTACCAAACTCCCTGCTGTAAGCGTCAACAGAGAGTCGACCTTGAGTGAAACTACAGAACTCCTCACGTTTACGGTCCATGAGACCCTCCGAAATGTGATGTTCACAGAAAGCCTCGCTGAATTCAGCCCAAGTAGTGACGTGGCCCGCTGGGCGCATAGCTTCGTAATTCTCCCGCCAGAGACTGGCGGGGCCTTCAAGATGATATGCAGCAAAGGTGACCTTGTCAAGCTCAGCTACTAGCGCAGAACGCAGTTTGTGAGAAATACTGCGAAGCCAGTCATCAGCGTCGAGAGGTTCGACAGAGTGGTGGAACGTGGGTGGATGTAACTTGATGAAATCACTTAGTGACACCAAGTTAGTCCTCTGATGGTGTGTTGTGTTCTGTTCAATACGTTCCAACAAACGGTTGGTCTCCCGCTTGTTTCTCTCAGCCTCTAGCATAACTTCTGCCAGAGAGGGAGGGTGAGGCATATTTGTATCCCCAACTCTGCTGCCTTCGGCCTGCTCTGGGGGAGCAGGGTTGTTGCGGGTGTTGACCATCCTAGGAAAAATAAGACAATGGTTTAGTCCAACATGACAAGATTCTGACATAGAATGTAGAATGTAATGGACAACTCAGAATGCAAGATGATCATCCGTATGACATGGTAGATACAGAAACTACTTTTTTATTCCATCGTCATACACACCATACGAAGTTTAGTACAAGACCAACAAGTACTACTACGATGAGAGGAGGATTGCATATCATCGGAGGCATCCCAAGCTCCTATACATTATTTTTCCTACACCCCCGGAATTACTACACGCTAAGTCATATTCCACAAGTCACGCAGGACGGTGGAAATACAACTGTTACAATACCTAGTGGAACTACTACTATCTCAGTCATCTCCGTAGTAGTTCTCATAAAAGTCTCCTCCATAGCCTGGAAGTTCAACGTGAGCATCCAGAAACAAACGGTCCTGAAGAGCCTGTGGACCAAAAGGGCTAGGGTGAGGTCTTGGACCAACAAACGGTGGCCTGCGAGGACCACGAGGTGGGGTGATGCCTCCCACATCACACCAATCCATCATGTCCGGCAGAGCAGACCTAACAGGATACAGATCTCTCATATCCATGCATCCAGCTTGCACAACCGGTGCAAACCGAGTCAAGGTGGCCCAATGATCGGCGCGGGTGTTGAAAAGCTCCATTCTCAAGGCCCGATTCTCTCGGTCCTTATCCTCGAGCAACTCAGCAGTGGTGCGAGTTAGTGAGTCCTCCTGACTGGGGTCAGCATAGATAGCCCGGAGATAACCGTGCGCTCCAGGAAGTGAAGCCGGCATATACCGGAAGTCGGTGTTGCGAAGCAGGCCAGTCCTGACTCGCATGATGGTCATCATAGAATAAGCCACATCTTGCACAACCATCTCAATAGTAACACTGAGCCCATAGGAACAGTGAAGAGCCTCGGTAGAACCAGGATAAGAGGGAAATATCCGGACGGTGCAAAGATACTGGCTTTGGTTAAAATCTCGAAACTGCTCTTCGATCGTGTATTCGGGATACCAACGGTAACCCGTCTCGATCATCACTCGGACTAACATGGCCGTATGACCGGTCACACCAATGCATCGGGTCAGGCGAACCACTTGATTTTGGTCGCGAGTGGCCATCTGAAAGCATAACCATAATGCAAAGGCATTAGAATTTCTAGCAAAATTTCGACAGCATAACGGCTGTAAATGCTCAAGAAGGGTTTGAGACATTTATCAAAAAAATTGCATAGACACTCAAAAATATCATATCAAGGTTCTGGGTTCAACTTATCAGCATAACAAGGTAGTAGAACTGAACTAGGCTTGTAGTCATCAAACCTATAAGGTACTACTGATTCGTAACACGTGAACCTGATAGAGAGAGAAGATCCTAATCCTTAAGCCCCGGTAGAAGAATGGACTGACTCAGATCAGAATGCCATGAGGTAAAGAAGTAAAAAGAGCCTTAGTACCATCCCACAATCAATTCCCCTACATATAACTAAAGCATTTCTAGACTCAACATCGACCAGTTTGGCTTGGAGAACCTACAGGCAGTCCGGCTCTGATACCAACGCTGTCAGGACCCCGACTCAATGTCACATCGATCTAGCCTGTAACACCTCATATCACTTTGCGGCCTCACGCACGGTATTCCCACGGGTGTCGCCTTACCTTTGCCCGGGACCGTTTGCGCCTTTTGGCTCACGTATATGATGATGTCGCTAGCATCCATATGATAAGGAGCCCGGGCTGACATGACTAGTCGTAAACCCAAAGTGGCACAGGCTTACAGGGACAGGCATCCATGACCCAGCATCGAACGTGTCGGTCATCAGCAAGTGGGTCCGGGCTGTAGCACTGGGCTAGCAGGACTCCGGTAGACCGGGCTGTAGCGGGCTAACAGGGCTCCGGTACTCAATGCATGACATTTCCCCGAAGGGACAGACACAGGAACGAAGAAGGACACATGCCGGCCAGCCTAAGTGTTCCGGAGCAGTAGCAAGCTACCATGGCTCAATGGAAACACTAGGAGACATTTCCCGGTAAGAGAGGCTACTAAAGATAAACAACTAGATAGTTAGATCCCACACATACCAAGCATTTCAATCATACACACAATATGCTCGATATGTGCAAATACAACAAGGCATCACAACATGACTCTACGACACAAGTACTTTATTTAAAGGCTCAGAGAGCCATACATAACATACATACAAGTACGGGTCACACGACCCACATTCAAGTCATACAGTCATACAAACCAGCAGCGGAAGTAACTTGTCTGAGTACAGACAACTAGTAAAATAAAAGAGGCTTGGAAAGCCTAGCTATACTACGTGGACCTTCACAAGCTCAGGATTACCACCTGGGCCTTAGTCTACTCGTCGATGTCAACGTCTACGAAGAACCCATCAGAAGGGGTTGCAGCGCCTTCTGTAAAATGTAACTTATAGCAACATGAGTACAAAGGTACCCAGCAAGACTTACGTCAGATCCTACATACATGCACATTATCAAGAAGGGTTGGTGGAGTTATTGCAGCAAGCCAGCTTTGACTCTTGGCTAAACTATCCTACGAGACTCCAACTTGAAATGGTTTTGCGCACATGAGTCCACTACTCACCACTTCAATACACCACCGAGGATCCACCTCCGTCATCCTACGGAAGAGCCATCCTCGGCACTCACGCTTATCTTGAGATTTTTAGTAGTATCCATTCACTTGTCTATGAACTGTATAAGCAACCAAGTAGTCCTTTACCTCGGACGCGGCTATTCGAATAGATCATGTTAACCCTGCAGGGGTGTACTTCTTCATACATGTTTCCACCACTTAGCGTCTGAACACGACATGTGCTTGGCAGACTTCAAGCGAAAGCCGACGTGGGTGTAGACCACGACCTACCTAAACACCTAAGTCTCTAGTTCAGGTTTATCGCCTATCCAGGTTCCATCCGCAGGGAGTCCGGCCGAGGTTTCCCATACGGCCCCGAACGATGTGTACAGGGTTCCCGAGATACCTAACGGGTATTCGGTACACCGTGCCACGTACCTACCGCATCACAGCCCACCCCGCGGTCAGCGCTGTCCACGGCCTCCAGCAAGCTACAAACACCAGAAACTACTTGCAACTCATGGACAGAGGACTAGGGTGAATAAGAAGTCGAGCGGGGTCATATTTCAGGGCCCAATGCATGGTAGTAGCTGAATCTTAAATCACGCATACAGATCTCAGCTCTTAAGGTCGGCTTCAATGAAACAACCCACCATGTACTCCTACATGGCCTCTCATCGATACCTTTACCAAATCGTGTTCACCACATCACTCTCATTACCGACATGATCATTTCACTCTAGCCCATCACCCAGATGAACCAGACTTGACACGACTCTAGGAATGGCAGGCATAGCAAGGTAGGAACAACACATACATATGGCTCAATCAATTCCTACACATGCTAGTGGGTTTCATCTAATTACTGTGGCAATGATAGGTCATGCAGAGGAAATGGGTTCAACTACCGTAGCACACAACAGTTTGAAACGCGTTGTCTTAATGCAGTAAAAGAGAGCGAGAGCGAGAACATGGGATTGTATTGATATGATCAAATGGTTGGTTGCTTGCTTGATGGATCGATGCACGGATACGGTTCTTCGCTAGGGTAATCACGGTACTCCTCGGAGGCAGAACCTGCCGCAAAGAACACCGATACACAACCATCACCAAACAATGTGCGACAATATGATGCATGCATGAAACATGGCAATATGAGTGTGTTGGGCTAATGCAACTAAAACCAGATGGGTTTGAATCAATTTGAACCAAAGATTCAAATTTCAAACTCATAAATGGCCCTTTAAAGTTTTTATCTTGTTCTGCACTAAACCTCAAGTTAGTTTGTTTAAACGTGCATGAAACTAGTACAGATGGATAGATTGGATTTTTCTGATCATTTTTCATATATAATTTGTTTGATTTGGAGCTACGGTTGAATTTATATGAATTTTTGAAGTTTGGGTTATTTCCTGGAATTTATAAATCATTTTAGATTTATTTTAATTTCAGAAAAGGTTTACTGCATCAGCATGAGGTCATGCTGACCCCAGCAAGTCAACAGACCCGGTCCAGGTCAAACCTGACGCATGGGTCCAGGGTGTCAGTGGCTAATTAACTAATTTAATTTAGTTTAAACTAATCTGGATAATTAGCAGAAGGGGGCCCCACCTGTCATTGACTCAACAGAGTCAACCAGGGCCCACCCGTGGTCAAAGTCAAAATGGCTGCACCGGCGTTTAGCCGCCGGCGAGCCCGACGCGGTGGCGGAAGTGGTTTTGGCCGTTCCGGCCACCAAATGGGGCGCGGAAGGCATCTACGTGGAGCTGAGGACGAGCCGCGGCTCTTGGTGGAGTCAGTTGGGGTCGGGGTGGCCGGAGTTGGCACCGGCGACGACCTAGGCGGTCACCGGAGTTCGGGTGAAGGCGAACTCGGGGCTAGGGTGTGCGGTGAGGTGCGGGGAGTGCACGGTTAGACTCAACGCAACGTGGTGAGTGCGTTGGACACCGTGAGGTGGCCAGAGGATGGCCGGGAGCACGTCGGCGACGAGATCCACGGCGGTGCGTGCGGGTGATCTTCGTGCGGTGGCTACACGGCTCGGGGGCGAGAGAGGAAGGGTAGGAGGGGTAGCTAGGCTCACAGAGCACCCGTAGAGGCCACCGGCGGGGTCGGGGACGAGCTAATGCGGCGACGGCGTTGAAGGGGATCTCCGGCGACGGCGGACTCGGGCGAGGCTGGTGCGGTGGACTCGGGCCTTGCGAGCACACGGGGCTCGGGTAGCTCGACGAAGTGGACGACGGCGGAGCTCCTGGACACGAGGAGACGACGCACGGGCGGCGGGGAGCGCGGCTACGGCGATGGAGCGGCGGCGGTGGCGTCGGCCATGGCTGGGGAGCGCGAGAGGGAGGAGCTGGAGAGGAGAGGGGATGTCTGGGGGGTTCGGGGGAGAGAGAGGGGTCGATCCACGGCGTTAGCCGGGCGAGTGGAGCGGCGAGGCGGCGAGCAGGTGCGTGGCACCCATGCGGTGCTCGCCGTCGAGCACCTGCCTGCCTGCCTGGCCGGGCAAGCAGCTCGCTGGCGCGGCGCTGGGCTGGGCCGGCAGGTGGGCCGGGTTGCAGGCGCCAGGTAAGTTTTCCTTTCTGTTTTTTTTGTCTTTTTCTATTTTTCTGCAACTTTGTTGAATTATTAAAAATACCTAGGCAACTCCTAAAATCACCAAACTGCTCCTGGTCCAAAGTTGGAATATTTCCAACATGAAACATTTCAGTTTAGGAATATTTGAGCATTTAAAATATTTTATATAATTTTAAATGCCCAAATTCAAATACTTATCATTTAATTCAAAGACCCTAAGATGACCTAGAAAATTGTGCAACACTTTTGGCAGAGGTTCTGAACCAAGACAGAAATGATGGACATTTTAGAAGGGCATTTCAGGTTCATTGAAAAAGTTTTTAGTAAACCCTAGTTGGTTTCAGAAGGGGCTGGGGGTTCTAACATCCCCATTTCAAGTTTCTGATGAAAGGATAGACATGATGCAACACTCTAATGCATGAAGTAGCTAGGGTGTGACAGTGATCTCCTGCATCACCCTCAGTCGCTGCCCCGACCTATCTCATCGCCGTTTAGTCGCAGTCGAGCTGCCCGTGACGCTAGCCGCTATGCTCCTCCATTGTTGCTTTGCTGGAGCTCTCTAGAGCACTCCCGAGCCATCCCCAGGCCTATAAAGAGCACCCCCCGCCTCCTTCGCACCTCGCTGCTCCCTCCCCGATCTCCTCCGCCCACTGGAGCTGCCCCACTCCTTCTCTGTCTGCCGCCGTCCGCCATGGCCGCCTCGGCCTCGGCCTACATTTGAGCCACGCGAGCTCCTTCTCCACCTCTAGCCACCACCATAGTGTCCCTAGTCGCCGGTGATCCTTCCCATCACCTCACCCTCTCACCGAAGTGCCCGAGGCCGTCGCCCCCTTGTCCGACCGCTGCCTTCCACTGATCCCTGTTGTCGTTGGCCACGGCAGCCCTGCTCTTCCTCCTGCACGGCTGCTGCACCAGGCAGGTGTGGCGCATTCGCCCGAGGCCATTGGTGCCCCTATGATGAGTAACAATAGATGAGGAACATGAAAATATAATCATATGTCAAATCTGTTTGGCTACTTCTAGATACTTCTGTTGTGGTCTAGTATTACTTTTCTTTTCTTTATCCTACTTAATGTTTTCTAGAGTCTTCTAGTTGTGAGTAGCTATGAGTAGAATGGTGAACCTTAAATAATGTTTCTAGAGTATTCCAGCTATAAGTAGAAGTATGTGAAGGCTTCCCAAAGCCCTATAAATAGAGGTCCTCACCTCTACTTTGTGCCCAGACTATGTACCCCTACCTATAATAGAACTTGTTGTTCTTATCTAAGATCTTGGAGCAGATCTTGTGACCTAGGAGTTCTGGATTGAACTCTTGCTGCCCTATCGGCCTACATTTGCCTCTAGAGCGATATCTAGCACAACACGTTGAAGTTGTTCCTTCAACACTTGTGTTGTACACATTGTAGCAGCAAGGTGGAGTTGCCCCTCACAACCTTTTGTGCTGCTTCAGGTGGCATCAGAGCCTCGTTGACCCATACTAGTTCTTGTTGTCCTCTTCGAGAGCAAGCTGCAGCAAGCAATGGAGCAATTGGAGAAGAGGATGGATGCTGCAGAACAACAAATCAAAGAGCTGCATGAAGATCTTAATCGGAGATTTGATCAGCTGGTTGAGATGATAAGAAAGGGTGTTCCCTCTGCTACCAATGAAGGAGATTCATCTAAAGAAGAAGAAGATGGTCATCAAAGAAGGAGAGGTAATCCTGGAGCAAGACCGCCACAACAACGTGTTGTTCAACGTGCTTCAAGAAGGCCAATTTATGTTGAAACTTCTAAAGGTGAAGAATATGATGAAGCCCTTGAAGAAGCTGATCTCTATGCATATCGGAGAGTACCCAACCCTACATATGCAAGGGATACATACAAGGTGAAAGCTGAGATCCCAACTTTTAATAGAAATGTTGATATTGAAGGGCGCCTAGATTGGCTATATGAAGGGGAGACTTTCTTTGAGGTCGTGGAGGTTTCAGAAGATCGTAGAGTTCCTTTGGTCGCATACAAGCTGAAAGGAGGAGCCTGTGCATGGTGGCATCGCGTTCAAGAAGAGCGCAGGCTGAGAGGAGAACCTCGTGTAAGAACTTGGCGGCAAATGAAAAGTCTCTCGAAAGGGAGATTTTCGCCCGTTGATTATGACCAGATCCTATTTATCCAATTTCAAAATTGTGTTCAAGGAAATAGGACTGTTTCAGATTGCACGGAGGAGTTTCTAAGGCTACAAGTGAGGTGCAACCTTGCTGAAACTGAAGATCAACAAGTTGCAAGGTACATCAATGGTCTCAATGATGCTATTCAAGATCGATTGATGATGCAACAAATCTGGTCCGTTGATCAAGCACAAGCTCTAGCCTTAAAGGGCGAGAGGTTTGTGAGGACAAGAAAGGCAACTAAGGCTCCATATCCTCCATATCCCCATACCGAAGGCTCGTCTAGGAGTCAACCTAATAGAGTGGAAGAAAAGATCGCTCCACCTAAGGCAAAACGATCCATCCAGAAGCAAACTAGAGGCAAGGGTAAGTCCAATGAAGGCCAAAATGCTATAAATGTGGTGAAGAGGGACACATATCCAACGGCTGCCCACTAAGGAAATTTGTTAACACAACTATCCTTGATGGTGAAGACGATGAGGAAGAATACGAATCTGAAGATGTAGAGGGGCAAGAGGTTTGTCAAGAAGAAGGTGAAGAGGTGGTATGTGTGATTCAGCGTCTCCTATGTTCCACACCACAACCTGACAACACACAATGGAAGAAAATATTTGAGAGCAAATGCACGGTGAATGGCAAGGTATGCAAATTAGTGATTGATAGTTGCAGTTGCGAGAATATTATCTCCCAGAAGTTGGTGAACCATTTAAAGCTTGGTATTCATGATCATCCGAACCCCTACACTATTGGGTGGATCAAGAAAGGAGTGAATATGAGGATCACCAAACAATGCAACATGCCACTTTCTTTGGGCAAGCATTATCGCCCTAATGTGTTGTGTGATGTGGTTGACATGGATGCCAGCCATGTTCTTCTTGGGAGACCTTGGCAATTTGATGTGGATACTACACACAAGGGCAAGGAAAATTCTTAGTCTTTCATTTGGAACAAGAGAAAGATCATTATCTTACCAAACAAAACCGAAGGTAATACCTCTGAGGAGGGGAAAACTATGTTAACCATCTCCCATACCTCTCATGAGTTTAGGAAGACTTGAAGGAGGCAGATTTGTGTGCTCCACTTGTCGTAAAAGGAGAAGAGCACCTGACTGTTGAAATTCCAGCAAAGGTACGTGGTTTATTGGTAGAATTTCAGAACATACTTGGAGAGCCACAAGGCTTGCCACCGATGAGAGGAATTCAACATAGAATTGACTTAATTCCGGGAGCAAGTCTTCCTAATCTTCCACACTATCGAATGAGCCCAAAGGAGCATGATATATTGAAGGAGAAAGTGGAGGAATTGTTGCAAAAGGGGCACATTCGAGAAAGTATTAGCCCATGTGATGGACTAGCCCTACTCGCGCTAAAGAAAGATGGATCTTGGCGCATGTGTACGGACAGTAGAGCCGTTAACAAGATCACCATAAGGTATAGATTCCCAATTCCCCGTCTGGATGATATGTTGGATCAGCTTAGTGGAGCAAGAGTGTTCACAAAGCTAGATTTAAGAAGTGGATATCATCAAATCCATGTAAGACCCGGGGATGAATGGAAGACCGCCTTCAAGACAAAGGAAGGGTTGTTTGAATGGCTAGTCATGCCATTTGGACTCTCAAATGCACCAAGTACCTTTATGCACTTAATGAATCAAGTCCTTAGACCCTTCTTATCCCACTTTGTTGTGGTCTATTTCGATGATATCTTGATCTATAGCAAGAATGAGGATGAAAACTTTGATCACATTCGGAAGGTGCTAGAAGTACTAAGAGAAAATGAGCTCTACATCAACTTGAAGAAATGTGTTTTCCTGCAAACACAAGTTCTTTTCCTAGGATTCGTCATAACATGTGACGGCATTCATGTTGATGATTCTAAGGTTGAAGCAATCCGAGAATGGCCAACTCCTAAGACCATTTCTGAGGTAAGAAGCTTTCATGGCTTTGCAACTTTCTATAGGCGATTTGTTAAGAATTTCAGCACTATCATGGTACCAATTACCGAGTGTTTGAAGAAAGGAAAGTTCCAATGGGCAAAAGCAGCTGAAGCTAGCTTCAATGAGATTAAACAAAAGTTATCACAAGCTCCTGTCTTGGTACTACCTGATTTCAACAAGACTTTTGAGTTGGAGTGTGATGCAAGTGGAGTAGGCATTGGAGTTGTCCTATCTCAAGAAAGGAACTTAAGTGAAGCTAGACAGAAATGGAGTACCTATCAGCAAGAATTATACTCCGTTTTCAGAGTGTTGAAAACTTGGGAAGTCTATTTGCTGCCTAAAGAGTTCATTGTTTATAGCGACCATCAATCCTTGAAGCATTTTAGAAATCAAAAGTATGTTGACCGCATGCTAGCAAGATGGGCAGCATATCTGGAGAGATTTAACTATCTCAACGTGCATAAATCTGGAATAACTAACAGAGTGGCCGATGCTTTGAGTCGTCGTGCATGCCTCTTGACTTCTTTTGAAGCTGAACTTTCGGGCATGGATCAAATAAAGGAGTTGTATGAGGTTGAGGAAGACTTTGGCCATGTTTGGGTAAAGCACGTAAGGGGCCAACCATTAGGTGATGACTATTTGATGCAAGATGGATATCTCTTCAAAAATGACCGTTTGTGCATTCCAAGAAGTTCTCTACATGACAAGCTGGTTAGAGAGCTCCATTCAAGTGATCTTAGTGGCCATGTTGGATGGGACAAGACTATCGCTAACCTGGAAGCTTGCTACTTTTGGCCACAACTAAAGAGAGACGCTGGAAAGTTCATTCAACGGTGCCCCGTATGTCAGACCTGCAAAGGCCAAGTCCAGAACACAGGGTTATACATGCCTTTGCATGTTCCTGTTCCTCCATGGGAGGACATTTCTATGGACTTCGTCTTGGGCTTGCCAAGAACAAGACGAGGAAGTGATGTTGTATTTGTGGTCGTGGATAGATTCTCTAAGATGGCTCATTTCATCCCATGCCGCAAGACAATAGATGCTCATCATGTGGCAAACCTATTCTTTCGAGAAGTGGTCAGACTTCATGGAGTTCCAAGGTCCATTGTCTCAGACCATGATAGCAAGTTTCTTGCTGCATTTTGGCTCACTTTGTGGAAGCAATTCAACACTGAATTGAAATTTTCTAGCACTGCTCATCCACAAACAGATGGACAAATGGAAGTGGTGAACAAGTTTTTGGGTAATCCGATCCATTACATTTGTGGAGAAAGAAAGGGGCAATCGGATTTGGCTTTATCTCTTGCAGAGTTCTCCTACAATAACTCCAAGCATAGATCCACAGGAAGGAGCCCTTTTTTCCATTGTCTACACTAAAGTTCCAACACATGTGGTGGACCTGGTGAAGCTACCATCAAGGGGAAACTCAAAATCAACATTGTCCTTTGCTGATAATTACACCAAGTTATCTGAAGAGATTCGCAGTGCTTTGAAAGCACTAAATCAGAAATATAAACAACTTGTTGATTGCAAAAAGAGGCCAAAATCATTCCAAGTCGATGATAAGGTGATGGTCCACCTTCGAAAAGAGAGGCTGCCTTTAGGTGTTAAAGGGAAACTTAGGCAGCAAAGGTATGTGCCCTTCTCTATCGTGAGGAAGATAAATGATAATGCTTATATGATAGATCTTCCAAGTGACATGGGTATCTCCAACACTTTCAATGTTGCGGACTTGACTCTCTACCGTCCAGAAGAAGCACTCTATGAAGATAACTCGAGGGCGAGTTCCAAATAACCAGGGGAGAATGATGAGGAACAATAGATGAGGAACATAAAAATATAATCATATGTCAAATATGTTTGGCTACTTCTAGATACATCTGTTGTGGTCTAGTATTTCTTTTCTTTTCTTTATCCTACCTACTATTTTCTAGAGTCTTCTAGTTGTGAGTATCTATGAGTAGAATGGTGAACCTTAAATAATGTTTCTAGAGTATTCCAGCTATAAGTAGAAGTATGTGAAGGCTTCCCAAAGCCCTATAAATAGAGGTCCTCACCTCTACTTTGTGCCCAGACTATGTACCCCTACCTATAATAGAACTTGTTGTTCTTATCTAAGATCTTGGAGCAGATCTTGTGCCCTAGGAGTTCTGGATTGAACTCTTGCTGCCCTATCGTCCTACATTCGCCTCTAGAGCGATATCTAGCACAGCACGTTGAAGCTGTTCCTTCAACACTTGTGTTGTACACATTGTAGCAGCAAGGTGGAGTTGCTCCACCACAACCTTTTGCGTTGCTTCACCCTACCTCAGTCGGAGACGGCTAGAGCTGTCGGGGCCAGTGCCGGTGTGCGCTCAGCCTCGCCTCCTCCATTCCTCATCGGGAGAAAGGAGAAGACAGGAAAGAGAGGAAGGAGTCAACCCGGGCCCCACCTGTAAGTCACACCGCCAACCAGCTCTGGGCTCGTGTGTTTTTAAGTGAAAATGTATTCCTAGGAATGTGTCTTCTTCTAAAGAAAGCCCATTCTTACTCTGTTTCTGCTGAAAGTACGCTTTCTCTGTGCAGAAACATATTCCGCCCGAAGGCACTTTCTGTTTTTTCACCAGGGGCCTATTGGTGAAGATATTTTCACAGATTAGTCCTTGATCTTCTTCCGTCCGTATCTTCGCAACCATGACTCCGAATGAGGTGAATCCAAGCCTCGTAGTTTCATCTCGTCGAGCCCGTCATGTTGATACCATTTTAATAATGTTTTCACACTATGAAAATGACCATTTTGCCCTTGCCCCAAACAGCCCCTTTGAGAGAGAATTGTTTCCGGCGAATCGTTCCGCGAGTTCCTTGCACTTCTTCCCGAAGTATTCTTCATCCCCAAGAAAGCAACGACAGTCACTTGCATGATGGATTTGTAGTAGCCATGGTTTCTACTTGCATGTTTAATAATTTTTTGCTGATTTACTACTGATGTTGTTGTTTCGGTTATGCTTATGGATCCGTGCTTATCATCCTGTTATGCTTTTATGCACTCTGTTAGTTATATGGTTACTTGCTAGTAGTGTTGTTCTCATATTTCATGATGATATTTATGTCATGCTAGTGGTAGTGATTTTCATCTGATGCATGATTACCGCCAGTTATGAAAAGTATCTGTGTATGCCTGATCATCGCTATGCCATGTTCTGTTGCATCCAGTAGAAGAATGTTTTGTTGTTGATATTCATATGGCTATGCTTCACATCCATGTTCATGTTGTTATCATGTTCATATGCATCATGTTACTTCAATATGACTCAGCTCATTTCTTTTCAAGCTAACCGGATATTAATTGAACTTGAACACCTATTGGCTGAGTAGTGTCATCGAATCGAGCTGACCTGTGCAGCCAAACTTGCCTTATGGGGGGTCCTAACAGGGTCTATTGTCATGCCTCTCGCCGATGCCTCCAATGAGGGAAGGTTATGTGCGCACGCTACCCTGATCAGGTTGGTGTCCATGTGCCTTGTGTGCTCGTTGTTGTATGGTATACCATTGTCCTCGTATGGGACCGTTTTAGTTTTGCCACGACGATGGCCGTTGGATGTCACGAGGTCACATCGGGGCCACCCATGACTTAGCCCAATGGGAAGTTTGTCGGAGTGGCCAGGAGAGTGTCATGCAATAAATCGGTTTTGTCGGAACGCCGTTGGTCCACCTGAATGGGAGTATGAGGCCTTGGGTTCCGTGGTGTAGGTATAGTGTACTAACCTCTACAGAGTGTATAATCTATTGATAGTCTGCCCACAGATATGGGCCCAGTTCGTAGTAGGTCATGATATGGGTCAATAGTAATAATAACCTGATTAAATGAAAAACCCTGGTTCGATGAGGAAAGAAGTTGGTTGATCTTTATGTGATTGTGACAGGATCACAATGGTATTGTGGATATCGAAGTTGGTTGATTATTATGGTGTCATGTGATGATCCTGGGTATAGATCAAGCTCCTTGTGGTGTTGTGGTCACTACGGTATTGTTAATACCAAGCTTGGTTGAACATGAGATTGTTGTATGATGTCTGCAATGGTAAGTAGATGCATGTAGTGGTTACGGGGTAACCTTCGATCAGAGTAAGTTGGTTCATGATATGTTAAACCTGCTGCATGTTAGTATCATTCTGTTCATATCATGAGTAATATTGCCATGCTCATTTCATATGATGCTAGATGTGTTATGTTCAACATGCTCATGTTCATGCCATGCTTATGTTGTTCTAGTGGTACCATATTCATCTCTAATGTTTAACCTGTAAATGCCATGCTACTGTTTGTCTTGATTGCTTTTGGTTGTTGTGAGCTTGCAAGTACATTCAATGTACTGACCGGGAGTGTCATGCCAGATTGTATGTGATGCCGTGACTGATTGCTTGTCGAGGTTACCATTCGTCCTAGCCAGAGTCCCAATGAAGTGGAGTCCATCACCTTCATTGATGTTCCACTACTAGTAGTCATTCCACTGCTTCGAGTTGTTCTGCTACTTGCATAGAGCAACCTGGCAGGTGTAGTGTCGTCGTGCCGATGTAATTCCCTTGTATCTGTTTTGATTGTAATAAGAGCTGATTTGTTCTATGACAAGCAGTGTCGTATTCCAGAAGACTTACCTCGATCTCTGGGCTGGAATACGGGGTGTTCCGGTCTCTCTGAGGCGGAGTGCCACACCCGATAGGGTGAGGCTAGGCTTCTGCGCAAGCACTCCTTTTGCCCTCTTCACATCCCACTGTGGCTCCTAGGAGGAGAGGGACAAGAACGGTTAATTTGCCAGGCTGGTCTCACAAGTGAGCCAATTCTATGATGCTCAATATCTTGTTGCTTTTCTCTCTGAATCCTCTGGTATGAGGCCCAAGCTTTGCCAAATTAGCAATCCGGCTATGCATCCACTTGCAAGTTGCAATCATTCGATAAAAGGATATTAATTGTCGAACAAACACTACTATGTTGTTAATAACAAAAATTAAATTGCATTAGGATTCATCAACTACTTATTTTCATCCTTGATAAGGTAGTTTGGAGATATTTATTTATTTGTGCCGACCTTTTCCTTCTTTCAGCGAAAAATCATGCATGTGGCCTTCGTGTTATATTACTATAACCTTTCATACACATACATGTTGTTCTTTTGGAAAAGGGGTGGAACCCCGGCCTCTGCATCAGAAAGATGCATACGGACACATTATTTATAATGCAAATAAGTTCAACAAGGTCAAGAGGTCTTAAACAAAGGAGCCAAAAAAGCTCACGAAGAGCAGAAAAGAAAAGCCACAACCGTCCGGCAAAAAGAAATAGATAGGAAAACTAATTGCGTATCCTATTACATGACCGCCATCCAAACCGGCTGAATATAGCCCGAGCTACCATCTCCCATTGGGTAGATCTAGTAACCAAATGCTCCCTGGCCTCCGTCTGAGTGAGTAGCGACCACATACGGATCAATGTAGTAGCTTGGAAGATAACCTGCAAAAGATGAGTATTTGATGCTCTGTTAAAAACCAAATCATTCCTGCAGTTCCACACTACCCAAAGTAAAGCACATACTCCTACACGAATGTGTCTAGCTGTTTGGGACTCTATCCCGTCCAGCCACGTCCCGAATACCCTTTTGATATTATTCGGAGGAGTAATATTAAACGCAATATGAAGAGTCCGCCATAGAACCTTTGCCATCAGGCAATCAAGAAAGAGGTGTTTGATGGTCTCATCACGATCACAAAAACTACATCTCGTGGAACCAGTGCAGTTGCGCTTTGTCAAGTTGACTTTAGTCAAAATGAATTGTTTGTGCACAAACCACATGAACACTTTAACTCTCAAAGGTACTTTGACATTCCAAACATGTTTGGAGCTAGGAATAGAGCTAGAGTTAATCACATCTAAATACATAGCTTTAACCGTGAACTCTCCATTCTTAGTTAACTTCCAGCACAACGTGTCTGGCTGTTGAGAAAGCTGCACATCCATTAGTCTTCTCATCAAATGGAGCCATGCTTCCCAACAGGCTTGATACGTCTCCAACGTATCTATAATTTTTGATTGCTCCATGCTATATTATCTACTGTTTTAGGCAATATTGGGCTTTATTATCCACTTTTATATTATTTTTGGGACTAACCTATTAACCCGAGGCCCAGCCCAGATTTGTTGTATGCCTATTTCAGTGTTTTGAGGAAAAGGAATATCAGACGGAGTCAAAACGGAAAGAAATCAACTAGAGAAGTTATTTTTGGAAGGAAAGCAACCTGATAGACTTGGAGTGCACGTCAGGGGAGTCCCGGGCTGCCCACGAGGGTGGGGGGCACGCCCACCCCCTCTGGGCATGCCCCCCTGCCTCGTGAGCACCCCGAAGGTCCACTGACATACCCCTTGCACCCATATATACCTACGTACCCTAAAACTTCCAGAACCGAAGATAGATCGGGAGTTCTGCCGCCGCAAGCCTCTGTAGCCACCAAAAACCTCTCGGGAGCCCGTTCCGGCACCCTGCCGGAGGGGGATCCCATCACCGGTGGCCATCTTCATCATCCCGGCGCTATCCATGACGAGGAGGGAGTAGTTCACCCTCGGGGCTGAGGGTATGTACCAGTAGCTATGTGTTTGATCTCCCTCTCTCTCTCTCGTGTTCTCTCTCGTGTTCCTCTATGGCACGATCTTGATGTATCCCGAGCTTTGCTATTGTAGTTGGATCTTATGATGTTTCTCCCCCTCTACTCTCTTGTGATGAATTGAGTTTCCCCTTTGAAGTTATCTTATCGGATTGAGTCTTTTATGAGAACACTTGATGTATGTCTTGCTGTGATTATCTGTGGTGACAATGGGATATCATGTGCCACTTGATGTATGTTTTGGTGATCAACTTGCGGGTTTCGTGACATTGGGAACCTATGCATAGGGGTTGGCACACGTTCTTGACTCTCCGGTAGAAACTTTGGGGCACTTTTCGAAGTACTTCTATGTTGGTTGGATGAATCTGAGATTGTGTGATGCATATCGAATAATCATGCCCACGGATACTTGAGGTGACAATGGAGTATCTAGGTGACATTAGGGTTTTGGTTGATTTGTATCTTAAGGTGTTATTCTAGTATGAACTCTTTTATAGATTGATCCGAAAGAATAACTTTGAGGTGGTTTCGTACCCTACCATAATCTCTACATTTGTTCTCCGCTATTAGTGGCTTTGGAGTGACTCTTTGTTGCATGTTGAGGGCTTGTTATATGATCTATCTATGTTATTATTGTTGAGAGAACTTGCACTAGTGAAAGTATGAACCCTAGGCCTTGTTTCCTATCATTGCAATACCGTTTACGCTCACTTTTATCATTAGTTACCTTGCTGTTTTCATTATTTCAGATTACAAAAACCTAAATCTACTATCTATTTTGCACTTGTATCACCATCTCTTCACCGAACTAGTGCACCTATACAATTTTCCATTGTATTGGGTGTGTTGGGGACACAAGAGACTTTTTGTTATTTGGTTGCAGGGTTGCTTGAGAGAGACCATCTTCATCCTACGCCTCCTACGGATTGATAAACCTTAGGTCATCCACTTGAGGGAAATTTGCTACTGTCCTACAAACCTGTGCACTTGCAGGGCCAACAACGTCTACAAGAACAAGGTTGTGTAGTAGACATTAAGCTCTTTTCTGGCGCCATTGCCGGGGAGGCAAAGGTAAAGGGCACTCACTCACACCCCGTCAACTAAGCTCTTTTCTGGCGCCGTTGTCGGGGAGGTGAGTGCTTGAAGGTATATCTTTAGATCTTGCAATCGAATCTTTTTGTTTCTTGTTTTAGCACTAGTCTAGTTTATAAAAGAAAATTACAAAAAAAATGGAGTTAAGTTTGTCTCACACGCTTCACCTTTTTAATATCATTCGTGAGTATGATGGAAAGGATAATTGTGCTCAAGTGCTAGCAGAAGAAATCTCTAAATTGTTTGGCACTAAATCTTTGAATGATGAGCATGATTGCAATGTTGTTAGTACGAATTCTTTAAATATCCATGATGCTAATGATGATTGCACTAGTTATGATGAAAATATCTCTTATGAGCGTGTCAACTTTTGTGGAGTGCATGTTTGCATGAACACACAAAATAGAGAAGATATTTATTGCAAGAGGCATAAGCACTTAGAAACTAAATTGTTGCAAGAAAGGCTAGATGTTTGTGCTGAAAATTTAAATTTTCTTGGCCGTACTTGTGGACTTTGCAATGAAAGTGGTCATTTAGCTATCCGATGAAAATTGTTTCATGATCTAATCATGTCCAAAAATTGTGATGAGTTGATTTCCCTTGCACATTATAATGAGCTTAGCTTGCTTATGGGTTGCGAAGAAATGAAACGTTTAACTAATTATCTTCCAGAATTTGCCCGTTACAAACTTCTTGGTTTTGATCTAGAAGAAATTTATATGTATTGTGCGGTGAATTGCATTGAAAATCCTTATATTGCCAATTACATAAAGAAAAGAAAACAAATAGAGGATGAAGAGAATGCTAACGAAAAGGAAGAGACTTCCCAATCTCCTCCTATTATATCTTATGATGAATCAGGTAACGAGGAGGAGCTTTCTATTCAACCAATCTCATCAATAAGGAGCTCAAAGAGGAAGGTTAAACCTACACATAATGTGAAGAAGAAAAAGAAAAGAAGGAGCAACAAAGGTAAAAAGGTATCCCTCCCAAATGATGTTGCTCCTACTACTACTTGTGATGATGATAATTGCTATACTATTGGTGCTATCCATATTTTTAATGATGAGAGTGATTATGCTTATGATATGAAAGGGCCCAAGCTTGGGGATGCTATGTTTAATGAAGATGATATATTTAGCATTCCAAGTTGTGATACGCAAAGTTGTTATGATAATAGCATGCCTCCTACCTATGATAATTATATTGATGAAAGTGGGTTCGGAAGAGAGTCAACTTTAGGAAGTAGTGATCCCACTATTTTGGAGGATGTTGAATTTTATTGCGATGAATACGAAAGTGGATTTGGAAGAGTGTCAACTTTATTTAGTGATTCCACTATCTTGGGAGAGGTTTCAATCGATTATGATGAGAACGAAGTTGCTACTTATGATGATTATTGTGATGAAACTTATGCTCTAAAAAGTAGTGATGATTATATTTACAAATCTTGTCATGATTATGATTACCCTTTTTCTGAACATTACTCTTTTAATGTGGAAACAATTTTTAGTGTTCAACTCTCTTATGATACTCCCACTATTATTCATAAGAAGAATTTTGCTTATGTGGAGAGTAGTGAATTTTCTATGCAAGTAGATCATGAAAAGAATGATTTAGGTGCTGGTTATATTGTTGAATTCATTCATGATGCTACTGAAAATTATTATGAGGGAGGAACATATGCTTGTAGGAATTGCAATAATGTCAAGTTTCCTCTCTATGTGCTTAAATTCTTGAAGCTATGCTTGTGTTACCTTCCTATGCTAGTTGATTATTGTTCCCATAAGTTGTTTGCTCACAAAATCCCTATGCATAGGAAGTGGGTTAGACTTAAATATGCTAGTCATATGCTTCATGATGCTCCCGTTATGTTTCAATTCTTATCTTTTATGTGAGCATCATTGTCATCATCATGCCTAGCTAGAAAGGCATTAAAGAAAAGCGCTTGTTGGGAGACAACCCAATACTTATCCTTACTGTTTTTGCGTGTTCACATGATTATGCTACTGTATTAATCATGTTTTATAGGTTTTGTTTCAATAAAGTGCCAAGTAAGACCTTTAGGATGTTTTACGGTGATAGTTGTGTTGATCCTGCTGAAAATCAGAAACTTTTGCATCCAGTAAATTAGTTTTGTTAATTCATAGAAACGTTATCTTGATCTGATTATTTTTGCTCTGGATTGGTACACGAATTTCTTAGGACTTCCTAATTTGTTAGAATTTTTGTAGTTTCAGAAGTATACGTTTGATACAGATTACTACAGACTGTTCTGTTTTTGACAGATTTTGTTTTCTATGTGTTGTTTGCTTATTTTGATGAATCTATGAGTAGTATCAGAGGGTATGAACCATAGATAAGTTGGAATATAGTAGATATTACACCAATATGAATTTAGAATGAGTTAATTACAGTACCTAAATGGTGGTTTTATTTTCTTATACTAACGGAGCTTACGAGTTTTCTGTTGAGTTTTGTGTTGTGGAGTTTTCAAGTTTTGGGTAAAGATTCGATGGACTGTGGAATAAGGAGTGGTAAGAGCCTAAGCTTGGGGATGCCCAAGGCACCCCAAGGTAATATTTAAGGACAACCATGAGCCTAAGCTTGGGGATGCCCCGGATGGCATCCCCTCTTTCGTCTTCGTTCATCGGTAACTTTACTTGGAGCTATATTTTTATTCGCCATATGATATGTGTTTTGCTTGGAGCGTCATTTTCTTTTGTTAGTTTTTGCTTGCTGTTTTTTAGATTAATGTTTTGCATCTTTAGTTTCAATAAAAAAGTCAAGGATGGCCTTTGCCATGCTTATTTTGCTAGTATACATGTTGCTGTTTGAAAACAGAAAGTTTACCGCTGTTGCAAAAATTCCCTAGAAAATTCAGAGAACGGTATAATGTTGAATCTTTTTGCATATTGAGCTCTGATAAATTTATTACAGTTGTAATTTTAGTTCATAATTTTTGGAGTTAGGGAAGTATGATGACTCTTGCATTCTTTATAGACTGTACTGTTTTGGCAGATTGCTGTTATGGTTGCATTGTTTGCATATGTTTGCTTGTTTAATGATTCTATTTGAAGATAGGAGTATTAAATATGCAGAGGCATTTAGTATTCAATGTTGAATAATAATTTTAGTGATTTGTTACAGTAGGAAATGATAAGGTTTTGCATTGGTTTATACTAACCTATCTCACGAGTTCTTGTTGAGTTGGTTGTGAATGAAGCTTTTGATAAAAAGAGAAACCATGATATGAGAGGAATTAAGGAGACACAAAAGTTCAAGCTTGGGGATTCCCAAGGCACCCCAAGATAATATTTCAAGAAGTCTCAAGCATCTAAGCTTGGGGATGCCCCGGTAGGCATCCCACCTTTCTTCTTCAACAACTATCGGTTAGTATCGGTTGAGCCTAAGTTTTTGCTTCTTCACATGAGTTGTGCTATCCTTGCAATGTAGTTTTCTTTAGCTTTGCCTGCTGTTTGAATAAAGTATCAAGATCTGAAATTATTAATTGGGAGAGTCTTCACATAGTTGTATAATTACTGGACTACTCATTGATCTTCACTTATATCTTTCGGAGTAGTTTGTCATTTGCTCTAGTTCTTCACTTATATCTTTTAGAGCATGATGGTAGTTTTATTTTGGAGAAATAGATGAACTCTCATGCTTCACTTATATTATTTTGAGAGTCTTAAATAGCATGGTAATTTGCTTAATATTAATATACTTGGTGTTCAAGATATGTGAAACTTTCTTTTGAGTGAGCTGAATACTAAGATAGGTTTGATACTTGATAATTGTTTTGAGATATGGAGGTGATAATATCAAAGTCATGCTAGTTGGATAATTGTGAATTTGAGAAAGGCTTGTGTTGAAGTTTGCAAGTCCCGTAGCATGCACGTATGGGTAAAGTTGTGTAACAAATTTGAAACATGAAGTGTACCTGGCTTGTGCATCCTTATGAGTGGCGGTCGGGGACGAGCCATGGTCTTTTCCTACCAATCTATCCCCTTAGGAGCATGCACGTAGTACTTGAATTTTTTGATGGCTTCTAAATTTTTGCAATAAGTATATGAGTTCTTTTGACTAATGTTGAGTCCATGGATTATACACACTCTCACCTTTCCACCTTTGCTAGCCTCTTCGGTACCGTGCATTGCCCTTTCTCACCTTGAGGGTTGGTGCAAACTTCACCGGTGCATCCAAACCCCGTGATACGATACGCTCTATCGCACATAAACCTCCTTATATCTTCCTCAAAACATCCACCATACCTACCTATCATGGCATTTCCATAGCCATTCCGAGATATATTGCCATGCAACTTCCATCATCATCATCATGACATACATTACTTTTGTCATATTGCCATCGCATGATCATGTAGTTGACAACGTATTTGTGGCAAAGCCACCATGCATTATTTTTCATACGTGTCACTCTTGATTCATTGCACCATGCCGGTACACCGCCGGAGGCATTCATATAGAGTCATACTCTGTTCTAAGTATCGAGTTGTAAGAAAAATAAAAGTGTGATGATCATCATTATTAGAGCATTGTCCCAAGTGAGGAAACGATGATGGAGACTATGATTCCCCCATAAGTCGGGATGAGACTCCTGACGAAAATAAAAAAAAGAAAAAAAAAGAGGCCATAAAAAGAAGAGAAAGGCCCAAATAAAAAACGAGAGAAAAAGAGAGAAGGGACAATGCTACTATCCTTTTACCACACTTGTGCTTCAAAGTAGCACCTTGTTCTTCATGTAGTGAGTCTCATATATTGTGCTTCAAAGTAGCACCAAGATCTTCATGGTAGTGAGTCTCATAAGTTGTCTTTTTATACTAGTGGGAATTTTTCATTATAGAACTTGGCTTGTGTATTCCAATGATGGGCTTCCTCAAAATGCCCTAGGTCTTCGTGAGCAAGCGAGTTGGATGCACACCCACTAGTTTTCTTTTGTTGAGCATTCATAACTCTAGTGCATCCGTTGCATGGCAATCCCTACTCCTCATGTTGACATCAATTGATGGGCATCTCCATAGCCCGTTGATTAGCCTCGTCAATGTGAGACTTTCTCCTTTTTGTCTTCTCCACACAATCCCCATCATCATATTCTATTCCACCCATAGTGCTATATCCATGGCTCGCGCTCATGTATTGCGTGAAGGTTGAAAAAGTTTGAGATTATTTGAGTATGAAACAATTGCTTGTCTTGTCATCAGGGGTATAGAAGTTGGGAACATCTTTGTGTGACGAAAATGAAGCATAGCCTAACCATATGTTTTGTAGGGATGAACTTTCTTTTGCCATGCTATTTTGAGAAGACATGATTGCTTTGATTAGTATGCTTGAAGTATTATTATTTTTGTGTCAATATGAACTTTTGTCTTGAATCTTTCGGATCTGAATATTCATATCACAATTAAGAAGATTTATATCAAAATTATGCCAAAGTATCACTCCGCATCAAAAATTCTTTTTTATCATTTACCTACTCGAGGACGAGCAGGAATTAAGCTTGGGGATGCTTGATACGTCTCCAACGTATCTATAATTTTTGATTGCTCCATGCTATATTATCTACTGTTTTAGGCAATATTGGGCTTTATTATCCACTTTTATATTATTTTTGGGACTAACCTATTAACCGGAGGCCCAGCCCAGATTTGCTGTTTTATGCCTATTTCAGTGTTTCGAGGAAAAGGAATATCACACGGAGTCAAAACGGAACGAAATCAACTAGAGAAGTTATTTTTGGAAGGAAAGCAACCTGATAGACTTGGAGTGCACGTCAGGGGAGTCCCGGGATGCTCACGAGGGTGGGGGCGCGCCCACCCCCCCTGGGCGCGCCCCCTGCCCCGTGAGCACCCTGGAGGTCCACCGACGTACCCCTTGCACCCATATATACCTACGTACCCTAAAACTTCCAGAACCAAAGATAGATCGGGAGTTCTGCCACCGCAAGCCTCTGTAGCCACCAAAAACCTCTCGGGAGTGCGTTCCGGAACCCTGCCGGAGGGGGATCCCATCACCGGTGGCCATCTTCATCATCCCGACGCTATCCATGACGAGGAGGGAGTAGTTCACCCTCGAGGCTGAGGGTATGTACTAGTAGCTATGTGTTTGATCTCTCTCTCTCTCTCTCGTGTTCTCTCTCGTGTTCCTCTATGGCACGATCTTGATATATCCCGAGCTTTTCTATTGTAGTTGGATCTTATGATGTTTCTCCCCCTCTACTCTCTTGTGATGAATTGAGTTTCCCCTTTGAAGTTATCTTATCGGATTGAGTCTTTTATGAGAACACTTGATGTATGTCTTGTTGTGATTATCTGTGGTGAAAATGGGATATCATGTGCCACTTGATGTATGTTTTGGTGATCAACTTGCGGGTTTCGTGACATTGGGAACCTATGCATAGGGGTTGGCACACGTTCTTGACTCTCCGGTAGAAACTTTGGGGCACTTTTTGAAGTACTTTTATGTTGGTTGGATGAATCTGAGATTGTGCGATGCATATCGTATAATCATGCCCACGGATACTTGAGGTGACAATATCTAGGTGACATTAGGGTTTTGGTTGATTTGTATCTTAAGGTGTTATTCTAGTACGAACTCTTTTATAGATTGATCCGAAATAATAACTTTGAGGTGGTTTCGTACCCTACCATAATCTCTACATTTGTTCTCCGCTATTAGTGGCTTTGGAGTGACTCTTTGTTGCATGTTGAGGGCTTGTTATATGATCTATCTATGTTATTATTGTTGAGAGAATTTGCACTAGTGAATGTATGAACCCTAGGCCTTGTTTCCTATCATTGCAATACCGTTTACGCTCACTTTTATCATTAGTTACCTTGCTGTTTTTATTATTTCAGATTACAAAAACCTATACCTACTATCTATTTTGCACTTGTATCACCATATCTTCGCCGAACTAGTGCACCTATACAATTTACCATTGTATTGGGTGTGTTGGGGACACAAGAGACTTTTTTTTATTTGGTTGCAGGGTTGCTTGAGAGAGACCATCTTCATCCTACGCATCCTACGGATTGATAAACCTTAGGTCATCCACTTGAGGGAAATTTGCTACTGTCCTACAAATTTGTGCACTTGCAGGCCCAACAACGTCTACAAGAAGAAGGTTGTGTAATAGACATCAGGGCTCCATCAAGTGTTCTCCTAAATTGGATATTGAGAGGAGTGGACTGAAGCACGGTATTAACGAAGGCGTCTCTTCGTTGCACAATGCTATAAAGGGAGGGATATTGCAGCGCGAGAGGGGTGTCTCCTAACCATGTATCCTCCCAGAATCTCATGGCAGTCCCATTTCCGACTATAAACTTTGTTCTGTTGAAAAAAGTTGCTTTAACTCTCATCAGCCCTTTCCAAAAAGGTGAGTCCATCGGCCACACTACTACCTGTGACAAAGTTTTGGAATGAAGGTACTTATTACGCAGAATCCGTGCCCACGTGGCCTCCGACTCTACAGATAACTTATACATCCACTTGCTGAGAAGACACCTATTTTTCACCTCAAGATTTTTGATACCTAGACCCCCTTGGTCTTTCTGTCGACAAATAATATCCCATTTAGTGAGTCTATACTTCTTTTTCAGGTCACCACTCTGCCAGAAAAATCGTGATCGATAGAAATCTAGTCTTTTCCGGACTCCAACTGGTATCTCGAAGAACGACAAAAGAAACATAGGCATGCTCATGAGTATCGAATTAATTAGAATTAGACGCCCCCTGATACGTCCATTTTGCATCATGCTTTTATATCGATATTTATTGCATTATGGGCTGTTATTTCATGTTATGTCACAATACTTATGGCTATTTTCTCTTATTTTACAAGGTTTACATGAAGAGGGAGAATGTCGGCAGTTGGGATTCTGGGCTGGAAAAGGAGCAAATATTGGAGACCTATTCTGCACAGCTCCAAAAGTCCTGAAACTCCACGGAAGTCATTTTGGGAATTAATACAAAATATCCAGCGGAAGAAACACCTGAGGGGGGCCACCCACCACCCACGAGGGTGGGGGCGCACCCCCTACCTCGTGGGCCACCTGGCAGCCCTCCGGTGCCCATCTTCTGCTATATGAAGTCTTTTACCCTGGAAAAAATCATAAGCAAGCTTACGGGACGAAACTCCGCCGCCACGAGGCGGAACCTTGGCGGAACCAATCTAGGGCTCCAGTGGAGCTGTTCTGCCGGGGAAACTTCCCTCTGGGAGGGGGAAATCATCACCAACGATCCTCTCATCCAGAGGGGGTCAATCTCCATCAACATCTTCACCAGCACCATCTCCTCTCAAACCCTAGTTCATCTCTTGTATCCAATCTATGTACCAAAACTTCAGATTGGTACCTGTGGGTTGCTAGTAGTGTTGATTACTCCTTGTAGTTGATGCTAGTTGGTTTATTTGGTGGAAGATCATATGTTCAGATCCTTAATGCATATTAATACCCCTCTGATTATGAACATGAATATGCTTTGTGAGTAGTTATGTTTGTTCCTGAGGACATGGTTGAAGTCTTGCTATTAGTAGTCATGTGAATTTGGTATTCGTTCGATATTTTGATGAGATGTATGTTGTCTCTCCTCTAGTGGTGTTATGTGAATGTCGACTACATGACACTTCACCATTATTTGGGCCTAGAGGAAGGCATTGGGAAGTAATAAGTAGATGATGGGTTGCTAGAGTGACAGAAGCTTAAACCCTAGTTTATGCGTTGCTTCGTAAGGGGCTGATTTTGATCCACTTGTTTCATGCTATGGTTAGGTTTACCTTAATACTTCTTATGTAGTTGCAGATGCTTGCAATAGGGGTTAATCATAAGTGGGATGCTTGTCGAAGAAATGGCAGTACCCAAGCACCGGTCCACCCATATATCAAATTATCAAAGTAATGAACGTGAATCATATGAGCGTGATGAAAACTAGCTTGACGATAATCCCCATGTGTCCTCGGGAGCGCTTTTCTCATTATAAGAATTTGTCTAGGCTTGTCCTTTGCTACAAAAAGGATTGGGCCACCTTGCTTCACTTTATTTACTTTCATTTCTTGTTACCCGTTACAAATTATCTTATCACAAAACTATCTGTTACCTACAATTTTAGTGCTTGCAGAGAATACCTTACTGAAAACCGCTTGTCATTTCCTTCTGCTCCTCATTGGGTTCGACACTCTTACTTATCGAAAGGACTACGATAGATCCCCTACACTTGTGGGTCATCAAGACTCTTTTCTGGCACCGTTGCCGGGGAGTGAAGTGCCTTTGGTGAGTGGAACTTGGTAAGGAAACATTTATATAGTGTGCTGAAATTTACTGTCACTTGTTACTATGGAAACTAATCCTTTGAGGGGCTTGTTCGGGGTATCTTCACCCCGACCAGTAGAGCTAAGAGTTTCTCCTCAACCTACTGAACCTACTGAAAATGTTTACTTTGAAATTCCTTCGGGTATGGTAGAGAAACTGCTAGCTAATCCCTTTGCAGGAGATGGAACATTGCATCCCGATTTACACCTTATCTATGTGGATGAAGTTTGTGGATTATTTAAGCTTGCAGGTATGCCCGATGATGTTATCAAGAAGAAGGTCTTCCCTTTATCTTTGAAGGGAGATGCATTGACATGGTATAGGCTATGTGATGATATGGGATCCTGGGATTATAAACGATTGAAATTGGAATTTCACTAGAAGTTTTATCCTATGCATCTTGTTCATCATGATCGCAATTATATATATATAATTTTGGCCTTGCGAAGGAGAAAGCATCGCTCAAGCTTGGGGGAGGCTTAAGTCAATGTTATATTCATGCCCCAATCATGAGCTCTCAAGAGAAATGATTATTCCAAATTTTTATGCTTGGCTTTCTCTCAATAATCGCTCCATGCTCAATACTTCTTGTGTTGGTTCTTATATGATGAAGACTATTGAATTCAAGTGGGATTTATTGGAAAGAATTTAACGCAAATCTGAAGATTGGGATTCCGACGATGGTAAGGAGTCAGGTATGACACCTAAGTTTGATTGTGTTAAATCTTTTATGGATACCGATGCTTTTCGTGGATTTAGCACTAAATATGGACTTGACTCTGAGATAGTAGCTTCCTTCTGTGAATCATTTGCTAATCATGTTGATCTCCCTAAGGAGAAGTGGTTTAAATATAATCCTCCAACTGAAGTAAAAGTAGTTGCACCTATTGCAGTTGAAGAAAAGACTATCACTTATAATGACCCTATTGTTCCTACTACTTATGTTGAGAAACCACCTTTCCCTGTTAGGATAAAGGATCACGCTAAAGCTTCAACTATGGTTCGTAAGAGTAATACTAGAACATATACACCACCTGAGCAAATTAAAGTTGAACCTAGTATTGCTATGGTTAAAGATCTCTTGGCCGATAATATTGATGGGCATGTTATTTATTTCTGTGATGAAGCTGCTAGAATTGCTAGACCCGATGCTAAGAAACATAGACCTGTTGTAGGCATGCATGTTATTTCTGTTAAAATAGGAGATCATTGCTATCATGGTTTATGTTATATGGGTGCTAGTGCCAGTGCAATACCTTTTTCCTTATATGAAGAAATTATGCATGATATTGCCCTGCTGAGGTAGAAGAAATTGATGTTACAATTAAGCTTGCCAATAGAGATACTATTTCACCAATTGGGATTGTTAGAGATGTTGAAGTCTTGTGTGGGAAAGTTAAATACCCTGCTAATTTTCTTGTTCTTGGTTCCCCACAAGATGACTTTTGTCCCATTATATTTGGTAGACCCTTCTTGAATACTGTTAATGCTAAGATTGATTGCGAAAGGGATGTTGTTACAGTTGGTTTAGGGGATATGTCTCATGAGTTTAATTTTGCTAAATTTTGTAGACAACCCCATGATAAAGAATTGCCTAGTAAGGATGAAATATTTGGTGTTGCTTCTATTGTTGTGCCTCCTACAGATCCTTTAGAACAATATTTGCTAGACCATGAGAATGATATGTTTATGAATGAAAGAAGGGAAATACATGAAGTATTCTTTAAACAGGGACCTATTTTGAATCACAACTTGCCTGTTGAAATCCTAGGGGATCCCCCTCCACCCAAGGGTGATCCCGTGTTTGATCTTAAACCATTACCTGATACTCTTAAATATGCTTATCTTGATGAAAAGAAGATATATCCTGTTATTATTAGTGCTAACCTTTCAGAGTAGGAAGAGGAAAGATTATTGAAAACTCTGGAGAAGCACTGTGCTGCTATTGGATATACTCTTGATGATCTTAAGGGCATTAGTCCCACTTTATGCCAACACAAAATAAATTTGGAAGAAGACGCCAAACCAGTTATTGATCACCAACGGTGTTTAAATCCTAAGATGAAAGAAGTGGTAAGAAAGGAAATACTAAAGCTCCTCGAGGCAGGTATAATTTATCCCGTTGTTGATAGTCAGTGGGTAAGTCCTGTCCATTGCGTCCCTAAGAAGGGAGGTATTACTGTTGTTCCTAATGATAAAGATGAATTGATCCTGCAAAGAATTATTACAGGTTATAGGATGGTAATTGATTTCCATAAATTAAATAAAGCTACTAAAAAGATCATTACCCTTTACCTTTTATTGATCAAATGCTAGAAAGACTATCCAAACATACACATTTTTGCTTTCTAGATGGTTACTCTGGTTTCTCTCAAATACCTGTGTTAGTGGATGATCAAGCAAAGACTACTTTTACTTGCCCTTTTGGTACTTTTGCTTATAGACGTATGCCTTTTGTTTTATGTAATGCACCTGCTACCTTTCAAAGATGCATGATGGCTATATTCTCTAACTTTTTTGAAAAGATTTGTGATGTATTCATGGATGATTTCTCCGTTTATGGATCCTCCTTTGATGATTGCTTGAGCAACCTTGAACGAGTTTTGCAGAGATGCGAAGATACTAGTCTTGTTTTGAATTGGGAGAAGTGCCACTTTATGGTTAATGAAGGCATTGTCTTGGGGCATAAAATTTCTGAAAGAGGTATTGAAGTTGATAGAGCTAAAGTTGATGCTATTTAAAAGATGTCGTGTCCCAAGGATATCAAAGGTATAGGAAGTTTCCTTGGTCATGCCGGTTTTTATAGGAGGTTCTTTAAGGACTTTTCTAAAATCTCTAGGCCTTTGACTAATTTATTGCAAAAAGATATTCCTTTTGTCTTTGATGATGATTGTGTAGAAGCATTTGAAATACTTAAGAAAGCTTTGATTTCTGCACCTATTGTTCAGCCACCTGATTGGAATTTACCCTTTGAAATTATGTGTGATGCTAGCGATTATGCTATAGGTGCTGTTCTAGGGAAAAGAGTTGATAAGAAACTAAATGTTATTCAATATGCTAGTAAAACTCTAGACACTGCCTAGAGAAATTATGCTACTACTGAAAAAGAATTCTTAGCAGTTGTATTTGCTTGTGATAAGTTCAGACCTTATATTGTTGATTCTAAAGTAACTATTCACACTCATCATGCTGCTATTAAATATCTCATGGAAAAGAAAGATGCTAAACCTAGACTTATTAGATGGGTTCTCTTGCTACAAGAATTTGATTTGCATATTATTGATAGAAAGGGAGCCGAGAACCCTGTTGTAGACAACTTGTCTAGGTTAGAGAATGTTCTTGATGACCCACTACCTATCGATGATAGCTTTTCTGATGAACAATTAGCGGTCATAAATGCTTCTTGTACTGCTCCATGGTATGTTGATTATGCTAATTACATTGTTGCTAAATTTATACCACCTAGTTTCACATACCAGCAAAACAAAAAGTTCTTTTATGATTTAAGACATTACTTCTGGGATGACCCACGGCTTTATAAAGAAGGAGTAGATGGTGTTATTAGACGTTGTGTACCTGAGCATGAACAGGAATAGATCCTACGCAAGTGTCACTCCGAGGCATATGGAGGATGCCACGCTAGAGATAGAACTGCACATAAGGTATTGCAATCCATTTTTTATTGGCCTACTCTCTTCAAAGATGCCCGTAAGTTTGTCTTGTCTTATGATGAATGTCAAAGAATTGGTAATATTAGTAGACATCAAGAAATGCCTATGAATTATTCTCTTGTTATTGAACCATTTGATGTTTAGGGCTTTGATTATATGGGACCTTTTCCTGCCTCTAATGGGTATACACATATTTTAGTTGCTGTTGATTACGTTACTAAGTGGGTAGAAGCTATTACAACTAGTAGTGTTGATCGTAACACCTCTATTAAGATGCTTAAAGAAGTTATTTTTCCGAGGTTTGGAGTCCGTAGATACTTAATGATTGATGGTGGTTCACATTTTATTCATTGTGCTTTTCGTAAAATGCTTGCCAGGTATGATGTTAATCATAGAATTAATCTCCATATCACCCACAGTCTAGTGGTCAAGTAGAATTGAGTAATAGAGAGCTCAAATTAATTTCCAAAAGATTGTTAACAAATCTAGAAAGAATTGGTCCAAGAGACTTGATGATGCATTGTGGGCTTATAGAACTGCATATAAGAATCCTATGGGTATGTCTCCGTATAAAATGGTTTATGGAAAAGCATGTCACTTACCTCTCGAACTAGAACATAAGGCATATTGGGCCATTAATGAGCTCAATTATGATTTCAAACTTGCCGGTGAGAAGAGGTTATTTGACATTAGCTCACTTGATGAATGGAGAACCCAAGCATATGAGAATGCTGAGCTGTTTAAAGAAAAAGTTAAAAGATGGCATGACAAAAGGATACAAAAGCGTGAGTTTAACGTAGGTGATTATGTGTTGCTATTCAATTCTTGTTTAAGATTTTTTGCAGGAAACTTCTCTCTAAATGGGAAGGCCCTTACGTTATTGAGGAGGTCTATCGTTCCGGTGCCATAAAAATCAACAACTTCGAAGGCACAAATCCAAAGGTGGTGAACGATGAAAGAATCAAACATTATATCTCAGGTAACCCTATAAATGTTGAAACAAATATTATTGAAACCGTAACCCCAGAGGAATACATAAGGGACACTTTCCAGAATGTTTCAGACTCCGAAAAGGAACAGGTATGCGGTACGGTAAGTAAACCGACTCCAAAACAGTTCTAATAGCAATTTCTCTCCGTTTTGGAATATTTAAGAAAATAGGAAAATAAGAAGTAGTCCGGGAAGGACACGAGGCATCCACGAGGGTGGAGGGCGCGCCCTACCCCCCTGGGCGCGCCCCCCTACCTCGTGGGCACCTCGTGTGCTCTCCAGACTCTGTTTTCTTGCATGTTACCTCTTTTGATCGGTAAAAATTCATTATATAATCTCCCGAAGGTTTTGACCATCGTATCATGCAAACATCTTCTGTCTTTGTTTCGAGCTATTTCTGCCGCAGATTAGAACAGTATGTCGTCCCAGGATTCAGAGGGAGAAAGCAATGTGGCTGATTACCTTGCATACCCTAAGGTCTACGGGGACTTGGAGCATTGTGGCTGGACCACTGAGGAAGAAGAAGACTATGAGCCTAAGAGAAAGGAGGAGACGAGCTCAGATGAAGATGAAGTCCCATACCTCAACCTGGGGACAAGCATGTGGAGTTTAAAAAGTCAAGCCTCCCTAATAGGACAAAGAAACCCAAGATCGAGTTTATCCCTTTTTGTCTCTTGCAGGAAAACAAACAGGAACTATGCAAAAGGATATTAAGCCTTGAGCAGGAGATCAATGATCTAAGGGAGCAAAATTCCATTCTCAAGTGCAAATTAAGGAAGAAACCTACATCATCACCATCTCCGAAGGAGACATAATCACATGGGTATGGGCACTCCCCTTGGCAATTGCCAAGCTTGGGGGAGGTGCCCCGGTATCGTATCACCATCACACTCCTATATTTACCGTTTTACTTAGTTCGATCCTTTTGGTAATATCTTGATCTAGTAGAATAAAGTTTTGGTATGGATTAGTTTTGATTTTTGCTTTGTGATCCCTCTATGTAATCGAGTCCGTGAGCTATATATAATAAAGATTAGTGTTGAGTCAAGGGCTTTTCTATCTTGCTATGATCTTGAGAAAGAAGAAAAAGAATAAAAAGAAACCAAGAGACCATATTGATGTTATGGATAGTAATGACTTCACACATAAAGAGTATGATACATAAAAGTTGTTGAGAGTTGGCAAACATAGTTTTGGTCATCATTGCAATTAATAGGAAGTAATAAAGAAAGAGAGGTTCTCACATATAAATATACTATCTTGGACATCTTTTATGATTGTGAGCACTCATTAAAGTATGACATGCTAAAGAGTTGATGTTGGACAAGGAAGACAACATAGTGGGTTATGTTTTCTCACATCTTAGTTAAAGTATATTTTGATGGATCATTCAAACATGTTGAGCTTGCCTTTCCCCCTCATGCTAGCCAAATTCCTTGCACCAAGTAGAGATACTACTTGTGCTTCCAAACATCCTTAAACCTAGTTTTGCCATGAGAGTCCACCATATCTACCTACGGATTGAGTAAGATCCTTCAAGTAAGTTGTCATGTTGCAAGCAACAAAAATTGCTATCTAAATATGTATGACTTATTAGTGTGGAGAAAATAAGCTTTATACGATCTTGCGATATGGAAGTAATAAAAGCGACGAACTGCATAATAAAGGTTCATATCACAAGTGGCAATATAAAGTGACGTTCTTTTGCATTAAGATTTCGTGCATCCAACCAAAAATCACATGACGACCTCTGCTTCCCTCTGCGAAGGGCCTATCTTTTACATTATGCAAGAGTCAAGGTGATCTTCACCTTTCCCTTTTTCATTTTATCCTTTGGCAAGCACCTCGTGTTGGAAAGATCCTGATATATATATCCAATTAGACGTAAGTTAGCATGAACTATTATTGTTGACATTACCCTTGAGGTAAAATGTTGGGAGGCAATACTATAAGCCCCTATCTTTCTCTATGTCCGATTAAAACTCCATAACCATAAGTATTGCGTGAGTGTCAACAATTGTGAAAGACTAAATGATAGTTGAGTATGTGGACTTGCTGAAAAGCTCTTATATTGATATGATAAATTGCAATTGCTTCAATGACTGAGATTATAGTTTGTTAGTTCTCAATGAAGTTTCTGATTCATATTTGACACTGTGAATAGATTGTTACTTGAGCATACGAAATCATATGACAATATATATATATGTTGCTATTATAAGAATGATCATGATGCCCTCATGTGCGTATTTTATTTTTATCGACGCCTCTATCTCTAAACATGTGGACATATTTTTCGATATCGGCGTCCGCTTGAGGACAAGCGAGGTCTAAGCTTGGGGGAGTTGATACGTCCATTTTGCATCATGCTTTTATATCGATATTTATTGCATTATGGGTTGTTATTTCACGTTATGTCACAATACTTATGGCTATTTGTGACGCCCCCGATTCAATCGTACACTAATCATGCACGCAAATGTGTACGATCAAGATCAGGGACTCACGGGAAGATATCACAACACAACTCTACAAATAAAAAAAAAGTCATACAAGCATCATAATACAAGCCAGGGGCCTCGAGGGCTCGAATACAAGTGCTCGATCATAGACGAGTCAGCGGAAGCAACAAAATCTGAGTACAGACATAAGTTAAACAAGTTTGCCTTAAGAAGGCTAGCACAAACTGGGATACAGATCGAAAGAGGCGCAGGCCTCCTGCCTGGGATCCTCCTAACTACTCCTGGACGTCGTCAGCGGGCTGCACGTAGTAGTAGGCACCTCCGGTGTAGTAGGGGTCATCGTCGACGGTGGCGTCTGGCTCCTGGACTCCAGCATCTGGTTGCGACAACCAGAACGAAAGAAAGGGGGAAAAGGGGGGAGAAAGCAACCGTGAGTACTCATCCAAAGTACTCGCAAGCAAGGAACTACACTACATATGCATGGGTATATGTTTAAGGAGGCCATATCAGTGGACTGAACTGCAGAATGCCAGAATAAGAGAGGGATAGCTAATCCTGTCGAAGACTACGCTTCTGGCAGCCTCCGTCTTGCATCAAGTATAAGAGAGTAGATTGAAGTCCTCCAAGTAGCGTCTCCAAGTAGCATCTCCAAATAGCATCTCATAGCATAATCCTACCCGGCGATCCC
>NC_041391.1:356043708-356050639 GCF_002162155.2 Triticum dicoccoides | reverse complement strand
TTGTGGGGGTGTCGGTGGAGTGGGCGGGGGTGGTGTAGTGGATAAGGTGGGGGGGGGGAGTGGCCGGCTGGGCCCTTGCCCAGTTGGGCCGGTGGCCGAATGGGCCGGCCTGTTGGGTCGGCTGGCCCGGGGGTTCTTTTCCTTTTCTTCTTTTAGTTTTAGTTTTCTGTTTTCTGTTATTATTTCTTTTCTGTTTTAATTCATTTAAAAGTATTTAGGCATTTTATAAAAATGTGTTTACTGCACTATAATTACCTATGCCATTTTTGGCACAGACCGAACATTTTTGTTATGATGTTTGAAAACTTTTGATGTTTGACAATAGTTAAATTTTTAATTTGAAAAGTTTCGAACCGACGCGAGATTAGCAACAGTAAACGAGGTGACATGGCATCATTAGCTGAGGTTCACTGTAGCTTAAATACCCGGGCGTTACAAATAGAATAGTTCCTTGCTTGCGAGTACTTTGGATGAGTACTCACGGTTGCTTTCTCCCCCCTTTTCCCCCTTTCTTTCGTTCTGGTTGTCGCAACCAGATGCTGGAGTCCAGGAGCCAGACGCCACCGTCGACGATGACCCCTACTACACCGGAGGTGCCTACTACTACGTGCAGCCCACTGACGACGTCCAGGAGTTGTTAGGAGGATCCCAGGCAGGAGGCCTGCGCCTCTTTCGATCTGTATCCCAGTTTGTGCTAGCCTTCTTAAGGCAAACTTGTTTAACTTATGTCTGTACTCAGATTTTGTTGCTTCCGCTGACTCGTCTATGATCGAGCACTTGTATTCGAGCCCTCGAGGCCCCTGGCTTGTATTATGATGCTTGTATGACCTTTTTTTTATTTGTAGAGTTGTGTTGTGATATCTTCCCGTGAGTCCCTGATCTTGATCGTACACATTTGCGTGCATGATTAGTGTATGATTGAATCGGGGGCGTCACAAGTTGGTATCAGAGCCGACTGCCTGTAGGAATCCCCCTTCCACACTCCTTGGCCGAAGTCGAGTCTAGTCACTACATAACTTCTACTAACATGGCTGTGAGCCTTACGGGCCCACGTCGCCATTGGGTGGTACTAGGATCTTTTACTCCTCGACCTTTATTCTGGGACTCTGAACTCTTTTCTACTCGGGTTAAACGAATTTACTAACTCTAACATTAGGATCCCGTTACCACGTTCACCCCAAAGTTGGATAAGCCATAGTTATTCTGCAGGATAGCATTTTGAATAGTGCCCGTGTTGTCATTTGACTCCATTGAAACATCTTTGTTTTCAGATGGAACCCGCGAGGCAGGTCGTGCGCCACACTGCGGCCATTGGTGCCTCAGGATCACCTGCTGTGCTAGCTGATATGATGACCTATCTGGGTTATCGCTGGCACCCTGAGTACACCGTCTACGAGGAGTACCAGGACTTTAACCAGGAGCAGTACCGTGCCATCGTCCACCTCTACACTCGGGAGTATGAGTCCACTACCGTGCTGCACACCGCTCATGGTGTTGGAGTGACCATCGAGATGGCAGTTCACGATGCGGCTCATGCTGCTCTAACACGTCTTCGTGGAGAGTATCAGGCATTGGACACTTCCCCTTTCAGGCACATTCCTATCGCATCTGACGTTGGTGCGGAGGGATACTACACTGCCGCCTACTCCACCGTCACCCGAGAGCCTTTCCACCATCAGCGCCTGGTTCTGCATGCTGATGGGCTGGACCGAGCTAACAGAGCTCTTCGCCACGAGTTGTACACCACTCGTCAGCACCTTTACAGGGCTCTGACGCGGTTGCACCCCTTTGTCCGGTCTGGACAGCTGCCGCGTTCTGCGATCTACCCAGCCAGGACCGTGATGCCCCACGGTGTCGGATGGCCAGAGGTGGGAGGCTACTCTCCCGCACTTGGTCCTCTTCTGCCACCTGAGCGTCAGGTTCTACACCAGAGTATCCACGGCCCCCAGGCCACTGACGTGGAGGACTATCCGTTGCCTCACTACCAGCTGTCAGGTTACAGCTACCTTCACAGTACCTCCTGGGACTGATGTAGTCTTGCTCATTAGTCTTAGATGCACTCGCGAGCCTGCGTGCCGCCTATGATGACTTAGTCTATGTACTGAACTCTGTGTACTGAACTCTATGTTCGACCCCTTTTGTAAGTTATGCCGACTATCTATGTGGTATCTGTCGTGCTCCTTTCATTATGCATGTTTCATCATGAATGACTCTTGTCTATGCAAATTTCTCAATACTGAACTACCCCTGTTATATATTAACAGGATGGTTAGACCAGCTGGTCGTGGTCGTGGTGGCAACTTCCCACCACCGCCTGAGTACATGGCTGGTATGATCCAACAGCTTGAGATGAATCGCCAGTTCATGGAAAACATGATGGCTCAGTTTCCTCGCCCCAATATGAACCAGCATCCAAACACAACAACTCTGCAGGATTTCATACGCCTCAACCCAAGTGTGTACCGCAGCTCAACCCAGCTGCTGGATGCTGATGACTGGCTCCGTGACATCACCTATGAGATGGAGTCTGCTGATGTAGCCCCTGCCAGCTATGTCACTTTTGCTTCCTTCTTCCTGAAGGGACCCGCAGCTCAATGGTGGGACAGCCACAGGCGTACTCTGCCAGTTGGAACAATCATCACCTGGCCAGACTTCCAGGCTGCTTTCCGTGCCCGCTTCATCCCACAAGGAGTCATGGACCGGAAGAAGCGTGAGTTTCGAAAGCTCACCCAAGGCAACAAGACTGTTGAAGCTTATCAGCGGGAGTTTCTGGACTTATCCCACTATGCTGAAGAAGACATTGCAACTGATGCTCGCAGACAGGAGAAGTTCCGTGAAGGCCTTCAAGCTGACATCAAGCTCACACTTCTAGTGCATGACTTTGCCGATTTCGCCACCTTGGTGAACAAGGCCATCAATGTAGAGACTGGTCTGCAAGAACACCAGAGCTCTCAAAGGCGCAACCGTGACACGGGCTCATCTTCGGGCCCGCCCTCGCAGAAGCGTAAGATATGGATCCCGAACAGCATGTACCGTCCAACTGCACCTGCCCCAAGGCAGTCTTATGCTACACCTCGTCTGCCGGCTGCTCCAACTAGGCAGCCGAGGCTCCCAGCTCCACCACCCCAAGCTCCTGTTCCTACCCCCGAGAATGGGTTGTGCTTCAGGTGCGGACAACCAGGGCACCGTGCTAGGGAATGCAACCAGAAACAGAATCAACTGGCCCTTCCAGCAACTGGCCGTGGGAACAACCAGGCCCGCAACAACAATGCCAAGTCTTATGGCCGTGTTCATGCCAACCACATTGATCTGAATGAAGCTCAAGACCAGCCTGCTACTGTGATGGGTACACTCCTCGTAAATTCAGTACCAGCATCCGTTTTATTTGATACAGGTGCATCGCATTCATTCATGTCAGAAGAATTTGCATACAAGCACGATGTTAAATTTGAGCAGATGAACACTTCGGTAGTGGTAAAAACCCCCGCGGGACAATGTCAGACCTCCATGGTTGGCATTGACGTCCCTGTGGAAATCGAAGGGTTGGAGTTTCGTGCCTCGCCCATTATACTGAAATCGTCTAACATCGACCTCATTCTGGGAATGGATTGGTTAAAGGCGCATACTGCTTCTATCGTTTGCGCCACTAAGACCGTCCATCTGCTACACCCTTCTGATGAAATAATTAGCTACGATGCTCATCTGGTTCGGAATGCCGAGGCCAGACTTTATGCCTTAAACGCATTGAACGCTGCACCACTTGAGGGCATTGAAAACATTCCCGTCGTGCGTGAATTCCTAGACGTCTTTCCTGAAGAACTCCCAGGGATTCCCCCTGCTAGAGCTGTCGAATTCGTCATCGACTTGAAACCAGGCACCACTCCTATAGCCAAGAGACCCTACAAGATGCCGCCGCATGAACTCCTTGAGCTTAAGGAGGAAATCGATAAATCTCTTCAAAGTGGTTTCATTCGCCCAAGTTGCTCTCCTTGGGGAGCACCCTCTCTCTTTGTCAAGAAGAAAGATGGGACAAACCGATTGGTCCAAGACTACCGTCCTATAAACCAAGCTACCATTCAGAATAAGTATCCTCTTCCTCGGATCAATGATCTGTATGATCAATTGGCTGGATCATCAGTGTTCTCTAAACTCGACTTGAGGTTGGGTTACCACCAGATCCGTGTTCGTGAGGAAGATATCCCCAAGACCGCCTTTGTGACTCGTTATGGTTCATACGAGTACACCGTCATGTCTTTCGGCTTAACCAATGCTCCAGCCACCTTCTCTCGCCTGATGAACTATATATTCATGGATTACCTCGACAAGTTCGTCGTGGTTTATCTGGATGATATTCTGGTATTTTCCAAGAACGAAGGGGAACATGCTGAACATCTTCGCCTCGTGCTGGAAAAGCTACGAGAGCATCAACTTTATGCCAAGTTCTCCAAATGTGAATTCTGGCTTCCCGAAGTAACCTATCTCGGGCATGTCATCTCTAAGGATGGTATTGCCGTCAACCCTGAACGAGTTCAGGCTATTCTCGATTGGACTCCTCCGAAGAACGTTAAGCAAGTCAGAAGTTTTCTCGGTCTCGCCAGCTACTGCCGTCGATTCGTCGAGAACTTCTCCAAGATTGCCAGGCCTCTGACTAACCTATTGCATAAGGGCGTCAAGTTCCAGTGGACAGACAAATGTCAGGAAAGCTTCTAGGCACTCAAGGACAAGTTGACTTCTGCCCCAGTACTAGCTCCTCCTGATACTAAGAAGGACTTCGTCATTTACTGCGACGCTTCCCGTCAAGGACTAGGCTGTGTCCTAATGCAAGAGCGCAAAGTGGTTGCTTATGCCTCTCGGCAATTGCGCCCTCACGAAGAGAACTATCCAGTTCACGACCTCGAACTTGCTGCTGTCATTCATGCACTAAAACAGTGGCGACATTACCTACTCGGTAATCGTTGCGAGATCTTCACTGACCACCAAAGTCTGAAGTATCTGTTTACTCAGCCAGACCTGAACCTCCGTCAGCAGAGATGGATGGAGACTGTTGCAGACTTTGATTTGGGTATTTCCTATACCCCAGGCAAGGCTAATGTAATGGCTGATGCCTTGAGCCGCAAGTCTTACTGCAACCACCTCCAGGTTCACAAAGTTCAGCCCTCACTTGTTGAAGAATTCAGAAAGCTAAACCTCCATATTGTTCCTCCGGGTGCACTCGCTCCCCCTCCCCCGGAGTTCCGCAAGATGAATCTCCGTGTTGTTTCCCAGGGTTCCCTCTATACCCTGGCTGTTGAACCCGATCTCGTGGGCATCATAAAGACAATGCAGGGATTTGACTCTGAAGTCTACAAGATTAAGCAAGACCTCAAAGAAGGAAGTCCCTCATCCTTCACTATTGCTGATGATGGCGCCTTGTACTTCAAAGGCCGCCTAGTGGTGCCATGTAAGAAGGAAAACCTGAATATGACTCAGGAAGTTATGAAAGAAGCTCATGATACGCCTCTATGTATCCACCCTGGTAGTACAAAGATGTACCAAGACATCCGCCAGAGATTCTGGTGGTCTAACATGAAGCAAGACATTGCTCGTTATGTTGCTGAATGTGACGTTTGCCGTCGTATCAAAGCAGAACATCAAAGGCCTGCTGGAACTCTGCAACCTATATCTATTCCTGAATGGAAATGGGACCATGTCGAGATGGACTTCGTTACTGGATTTCCCAAATCGCAAAAGGGTAATGATGCTATTCTTGTCGTCATTGACCGACTTTCTAAGGTTGCACATTTTCTGGCGGTCAAAGAAACGATCACTGCTAGTCAGCTTGCAACTCTCTACATGTCCAGAATTGTTTCGCTTCACGGTATTCCATTGGTTATCAGTTCAGACCGTGGTAGTTTATTCACTTCAAGATTCTGGGCAAGTTTCCAAGAAGCTATGGGCACTCATCTGTCTTTCAGCACTGCTTTTCATCCTCAGTCACAAGGGCAAGTTGAACGTGTCAACCAAGTTCTCGAAGACATGCTTCGAGCTTGTGTTATTTCCTTCGGCAAGAAATGGGAGGAATCTCTTCCGTATGCTGAGTTCTCTTATAATAATAGCTATCAAGCTAGTCTGAAGATGGCCCCCTTCGAAGTGTTATATGGACGAAAGTGGCGAACCCCTCTGAACTGGTCAGAAACGGGGGAACGTCCACTCTTTGGTCCGGATATTATCCAACATGCCGAAGAGCAAGTCCGCATTATTCGCGAGAATCTCAAGACTGCTCAGTCACGCCAGAAGAGTAATTATGACCGTCATCATAAAGACATGGTCTATCAACCTGGCGAAAAGGCCTATCTTCGCGTTACACCAATGAAGGGTGCTCACCGCTTCGGGATCAAGGGCAAGCTAGCTCCTCGATATATTGGCCCATTCACTATTCTGGAAAGGCGTGGAAAGGTGGCATATCAACTGGAGCTTCCGTCGAACCTTTCTCAGGTTCACGATGTGTTCCACGTGTCACAACTTCGACGCTGCTTCAAGGACCCAATCCGAGCAGTGGACCATGAAGCGCTCGAATTGCAACAGGACCTCTCCTATAAAGAGCATCCGGTCCGCATTCTCGACCAAGCTGAACGCCGCACACGTCAGAAGGCGATCAAGTTCCTGAAGGTCCAGTGGTCGAATCACTCTGAAGACGAAGCCACCTGGGAACGCGAGGATCGTCTTCGTGATGAATACCCCGCACTGTTTCCTTCTACCTCCTAAATCTCGGGACGAGATTTCTTGTAGTGGAGGAGATTTGTAACGCCCGGGTATTTAAGCTACAGTGAACCTCAGCTAATGATGCCATGTCACCTCGTTTACTGTTGCTAATCTCGCGTCGGTTCGAAACTTTTCAAATTAAAAATTTAACTATTGTCAAACATCAAAAGTTTTCAAACATCATAACAAA
>NC_041391.1:356030584-356042486 GCF_002162155.2 Triticum dicoccoides | reverse complement strand
ATTTATTAAAAAAATTAATTAAGATTAGTTAATCATAATTAGATTAACCTAATTGACTAATTAGTTTAATTAAACAGTAATTAGTTAATTAAACCCTAATTAACCTAATCAGAGGATGACAGGTGGGTCCCACTGGACCCACACGTCAGTTTGACCAGTCAACACCTCTGTTGACTGCTGACGTCATGCTGACGTCATGATGACGTCAGCAAACACTGTTTTGGATAATGTTGAATTAAATAAATTAAATAAATTCTAAAAATGATTTAAAACTTTAGAAAATCATATCTTTTAATCCGTAACTCGGATTAAAATATTTTCAACATGAAAGTTGCTCAGAACGACGAGACGATTCCGGATACGCAGTCCGTTCGTCCGCCACACCCCCCTAACCTATCGAACCCGCAACTTTCCCCCTCCGGCTCCTCTGCCCGAAAACACGAAACACCGGGAATACTTTCCCGGATGATTCCCCCCTTAACCAGTACCACCTCATACCACGTTAGGGCACGCCTAGCATCGCTTCTTGACATGTCATGCATCGATATGCATCTGTTTACTTGGTATTCATTGTTTCTTCCCCCTCTTCTCTCTGGTAGACTACGAGACCGACGCTACTGCTGCCCAGTTCGACTACGGAGTTGACGACCCCTCTCTCTTGCCAGAGCAACCAGGCAAGCCCCCCCCTTGATCACCAGATATCGCCTATTCTACTCTATACTGCTTGCATTAGAGTAGTGTAGCATGTTACTGCTTTCCGTTGATCCTATTCTGATGCATAGCCTGACATTGTTGCTACACCTGTTGATACCTTACCTGCAATCCTAAATGTTTAGTATAGGATGCTAGTTCTTCATCATTGGCCCTACATTCTTGTCAGTCTGCCTTGCTATACTATTGGGCCGTGATCGCTCGGGAGGTGATCACGGGTATATACTATACATACATACATACTATACAGATGGTGACTAAAGTCGGGTCAGCTCGAAGAGTACCCGCGAGTGATTCACGGATTGGGGGCTGAAAGGACCTTTGTCCTGACGGCCCTCTGTGTGGACCTTTGTGGCGGAGCAACAGGGCAGGTTGAGACCGCCTAGGAGAGAGGTGGGCCTGGCCCTGGTCGGCGTCCGCGGTTGCTTCATAATAACACGCTTAACGAGATCTTGGTATTTGATCTGAGTCTGGCTACGAGCCTATACGCACTAACCATCTACGTGGGAGTAGTTATGGGTATCCCGACGTCGTGGTATCAGCCGAAGCACTTCAGACGTCAGCGACGGAGCGGCGCGCGCCGAATTGGACTGGAACGCCACTAGGCTAGGTCTGCTTTCGGCCGCGTACGCAACGTGCAGGTGTGCTATGGGAGATGGGCCCAGACCCCTGTGCGCTTAGGTTTAGACCGGCGTGCTGGCCTCTCTGTTGAGCCTAGGTGGGGCTGCGACGTGTTGATCTTCCGAGGCCGGGCATGACCCAGGAAAGTGTGTCCGGCCAAATGGGATCAAGCGTGTTGGGTTGTGTGGTGCACCCCTGCAGGGAAGTTAATCTATTCGAATAGCCGTGATCTTCGGTAACAGGACGACTTGGAGTTGTACCTTGACCTTATGACAACTAGAACTGGATACTTAATAAAACACACCCTTCCAAGTGCCAGATACAACCGGTGGTAGCTCTACCTCAGGGATATGAGGACGGGATCGCCGGGTAGGATTATGCTATGAGATGCTATTTGGAGATGCTACTTGGAGACGCTACTTGGAGGACTTCAATCTACTCTCTTATACTTGATGCAAGACGGAGGCTGCCAGAAGCGTAGTCTTCGACAGGATTAGCTATCCCTCTCTTATTCTGGCATTCTGCAGTTCAGTCCACTGATATGGCCTCCTTAAACATATACCCATGCATATGTAGTGTAGTTCCTTGCTTGCGAGTACTTTGGATGAGTACTCACGGTTGCTTTCTCCCCCCTTTTCCCCCTTTCTTTCGTTCTGGTTGTCGCAACCAGATGCTGGAGTCCAGGAGCCAGACGCCACCGTCGACGATGACCCCTACTACACCGGAGGTGCCTACTACTACGTGCAGCCCGCTGACGACGTCCAGGAGTAGTTAGGAGGATCCCAGGCAGGAGGCCTGCGCCTCTTTCGATCTGTATCCCAGTTTGTGCTAGCCTTCTTAAGGCAAACTTGTTTAACTTATGTCTGTACTCAGATTTTGTTGCTTCCGCTGACTCGTCTATGATCGAGCACTTGTATTCGAGCCCTCGAGGCCCCTGGCTTGTATTATGATGCTTGTATGACTTTTTTTTTATTTGTAGAGTTGTGTTGTGATATCTTCCCGTGAGTCCCTGATCTTGATCGTACACATTTGCGTGCATGATTAGTGTACGATTGAATCGGGGGCGTCACACTATTTTCTCTTATTTTACAAGGTTTACATGAAGAAGGAGAATGCCGGCAGCTAGGATTCTGGGCCGGAAAAGGAGCAAATATTGGAGACCTATTCTGCACAGCTCCAAAAGTCCTAAAGCTCCACGAAAGTCATTTTGGGAATTATAAAAAAATATCCAGTGGAAGAAACACCTGAGGGGGGCCACCCACCACCCACGAGGGTGGGGGGCGCCCCCTACCCCCGTGGGTGCGCCCCCTGCCTCGTGGGCCACCTGGCAGCCCTCCGGTGCCCATCTTCTGCTATATGAAGTATTTTACCCTAGAAAAAAATCATAAGCAAGCTTACGGGATGAAACTCTGCCGCCACGAGGCGGAACCTTGGCGGAACCAATCTAGGGCTCCAGCGGAGCTGTTCTGCTGGGGAAACTTCCCTTCGAGAGAGGGAAATCATCACCATCGTCATCACCAACGATCCTCTCATTGGGAGGGGGTCAATCTCCGTCAACATCTTCACTGGCACCATCTCCTCTCAAACCCTAGTTCATCTCTTGTATCCAATCTTTGTACCAAAACCTCAGATCGGTACCTGTGGGTTGCTAGTAGTGTTGATTACTCCTTGTAGTTGATGCTAGTTGGTTTATTTGGTCGAAGATCATATGTTCAGATCCTTAATGCATATTAATACCCCTCTGATTATGAACATGAATATGATTTGTGAGTAGTTACGTTTGTTCCTGAGGACATGGGTGAAGTCTTGCTATTAGTAGTCATGTGAAGTTGGTATTCGTTCGATATTATGATGAGATGTATGTTGTCTCTCCTCTAGTGGTGTTATGTGAACGTTGACTACATGACACTTCACCATTATTTAGGCCTAGAGGAAGGCATTGGGAAGTAATAAGTAGATGATGGGTTGCTAGAGTGACAGGAGCTTAAACCCTAGTTTATGTGTTGCTTCGTAAGGGGCTGATTTGGATCCACTTGTTTCATGCTATGGTTAGGTTTACCTTAATACTTCTTTTGTAGATGTGGATGCTTGCAATAGGGTTTAATCATAAGTGGGATGCTTGTCGAAGAAAGGGCAGTACCCAAGCACCGGTCCACCCACATATCAAATTATCAAAGTAATGAACGCGAATCATATGAGCGTGATGAAAACTAGCTTGACTATAATCCCCATGTGTCCTCGGGAGCGCTTTTCTCATTATAATTTTTTTTCCAGGCTTGTCCTTTACTACAAAAGATTTGGGCCACCTTGCTGCACTTTATTTACTTTCATTGCTTGTTACCCATTACAAATTATCTTATCACAAAACTATCTGTTACCTACAATTTTAGTGCTTGCAGAGAATACCTTACTGAAAACCGCTTGTCATTTCCTTATGCTCCTCGTTGGGTTCGACACTCTTACTTATCGAAGGACTACCATAGATCACCTACACTTGTGGGTCATCACCCCCGTACGACATCAGCTTGGCCTTCCAGGAACTCAGTTTCTTCTTGAAACGATCCTCAATACACTTCCATTCTCTATTTGTTAGCTTACGATGGTGAATTGGTATACCCAAATACGTAAAAGGTAGATTCCCAAGTTCACACCCGAACAATTGCTTGTAAGCCTCTTGTTCCTCTTTGGCTCTTCCAAAGCAGAACAATTCGCTCTTGTGAAAGTTAATCTTTAACCCAGTCAATTATTCGAATAAGCATAATAGCAGCTTCATATTTCTCGCTTTTGCCAAGTCATGCTCCATGAAGATGATAGTATCATCAGCGTATTGTAGGATAGACACCCCCTCCATCAACCAGATGAGGTACCAGGCTACCTACTTGACCAACATCCTTTGCCCTACCTATTAGAATGGTGAACATGTCAACTACAATGTTGAACAGGATAGGTGACATCGGATCTCCTTGTCTCAGGCCCATATATGTCTGGAAATAATGACCTATGTCGTCATTGACCTTGATTCCATGAATTGAACAAGTCAAGTTTTAAATGCAGTTTGTTTAGCACTAAATGCCGGAGACTAAAAATCATGAGAGGATCTGATGCATCCGTCTGCAGTTTTTACCTGTAGATATGTGGAACAATACTTGTATTTGTGTTTCCTACCATGTTTGGTTACATTCATTGATCCCTTTGGTATACTGAGAAATTCCCGAAACACGGCCATCTAAGTACTTTTACTCATGCATCAAGTGGTTGAATCAAGCATGCTGTCATGAGTAGTGTGCTAATGGTTCTTTTGTTAATATGATTGTGATTGCACATAATAAATACTGAAGTTCAGTACTAGCTCCAAGGTGAGTAGTTGAATTACTGATAATGGAGGTAATTAAGTGGTTAGCTAGAATGATAAGGCTTGGATGTATTCACTCTAGTCATGTGTCTGATTTCCTGAAAGTTGTTAGTCTGCCGAATGCATTTATTTTCCTAGATGCCCCCACTCCTCCGTCGCCAGGTTGTCCATCTTCTTATATTCCACCCTTCTATAAAGGACATCTCACTTGCCGCCGGATGCTACATTTTGTGTTCATTGATCTACCAATCCTAGAGAGGCTCACTCTCCAGATTAGAAGCGATAGGGTACAATTATATATATATATATATATATATATATATATATATATATATATATATAGAAAATACATCCTACTACCAGGTGTAGTTACACCCACTTCTCATATACTAATTTGTGGTGATATATACTCTACTTTATTATTTTTAGTATGTTCGTATACTATATCTAAGATACTCCAAAGTGAGTTATATGAAAAAATTGCAAGTGAGCTCATAGTTTTATTATATTTGTGAAATACGTACATATTTATACACGAAATGGAGTATGCACAAAATATGATACATACTACCAAAAAAGTAGTACATATACTACCTAAACATTCTTATATACTAGTACATACTACGTGTACATACTTTCTGATATGATAGATACTACCTAGAACGTACGAAACAAAAGTGAGAGTAACTACACCCGGTAGTAGCAAAAATTTGTCCTATATATATTGAACAATTTTCGAGATTCCTCACGGTTTAAGAGCAGTTTTGAAAATGGTGTGGCCCACAACGAGTGGCAGCAAGCGTTTTTCATGTTTTTTCTAAACCGCTCATTGGAATGAAGCAAATGATACACCGTTGGATAAATATAGTCGAGGCGCATCTTTTTCATATCTAAATTTTTCTCTAATTCGATACGGTCTAAGAGCAGTTTTAAATTTACTAAATCGCGGAATTCTGTTTTTCAAATTATTTCAAAATTTTCAGTACTGTTTTCGCTCCAGTTTTTTAACCGTTTGTCGAAACGAGGCGTGTAATATACCGTTGAAAAGCCATGGACGAGGCGCAACTTTCATATGTTTAAACGTTTTTGAGATTCCTTATGGTTTTAAGTTAATTTCCAAAATCATGCGGTGGACGACAAGTGGTAGCGGCCGTTTTTCGCGAAATTTTTACAAACAACCGGTCAGAATGATTCACACGATACGCCGTTGGAAAGATATCAACGAGGTGCAACTTTTTCATGTAGAACACTCTCTCTGATTCCTTACGATTTAAGAGGAATTTCAGATTTATCGAAATGCGGACACTTTGTTTTTCGCGACACCCAAATCTGTAGCGACCAGACCTCAAACAGTCTGATCTCTGTGCATCAGTGTCATCCCTGGATCGGTAATGCTCACACTCACAGTACTTGAAGGATTTATAAAGAGTAACAATCACACACTTATTACATCGAATGCCTCAAAAGAGAACTTATTACAATAAATATGGCTTAAGGTCATCTAATCAAGATAACAGTAGAAGGCTTGGAAGATAAGCGAGTCCATCAACTCCAACGGCATCACTGCGTATAAGATCACGACCTAAGGCACCTTACTCGTCGTCTGAAAAGTCTGCAACATGAACGTTGCATCCCGAAAATGGGTCAGCACATGGAATATGCTGGCAATGTAACACATAGAGAGTAATGAACAGAATAATGCTATCACTACATGCATATTTGGCTGGTGGAAAGCTCTATGGTTACAGTTTTGCATAAAGCTAATTTTTCCCTTTAACAAAGGAATAAATTTTATTTAACTATCATGGTGGTTGTTAAACATTGAGAAGGTTCCTCCAACTCAATCCCAATTAAGCATCATCATTAACCCAGCAAAATTAAATTAAGTAACATGATGAGATTCACATGATAATCTAGGTACTAGATACTCAAAATATCCATAACCGAGGACACAACTAACCATGATTAGTTTATACACTCTGCAGAGGTTTGCGCACTTTTCCCCACAAGACTCGATCTCCTCCGCTTGATTTCTCGCACTACATGGTGTTTGAGAAACGAATGACCGAGACACAGTCTTTCAGAAGCATTAACTCTTTACTCTGGGTAGACAGTACCAACCTACATCCTCTTTATCTACTAGTCTACCACTGAGAGAGGTCACACAACATACTCAACTATGCTAGAGCCCATAGTAGCTTGCGGCTGCACACGAAAGTTTCTAGCATGAATAATCTCATGATCCCTTTGAGCCTGGGTGGCGGTCCATAGGAGAATCACACGGTACCCCGGGATTTCCAAAAATACAGGCAACACTGGGTTCCCCAGGTGCCTCCATCCACCCAGATGTGAATTTAAGTTGCCACCTTAAATAAACCATTAATTAACAATCTCACATCTGTCATGGATACACTCAAACCCAATCCACGTGTACGAGCATAGCGTAGCAGTATTAAGCATAACGTTGAAGTAACTCCCAAGGGTTTGGTAATAAACAGGGCAATAGGTTCTACCTCATCAACTACTTCCCAATACCCACATGTTATCAACTCGTAACCATGAAATGTTTGAGGGCTGAAACTAATGCATAAAAACTGGGTATGAAAGGGAAATGATCAAAGTGTTACTTGCCTTGCTGATGATCCTGAAACCTAGAGACTCGAAGTAGCAAGCGGCGCACTCCGGGTAATCTATCGCAAATAAACAAGCATACAATAAGCACTCATCTAATGCACAGGTAAAACTCAAATAAGAGATCTAACCAGAAAATTCAGCTTAAGAACTCCGGTTTGCAAATAGATCAAATCAAACGAAGCAACGAAAGTCAAAAGGCGAAAGAAACAAGCTTTGTTTACTAATCTGGACCTAAGTTAAATTTTACAGTAGCAAAAACTTGTTTGAGTTGCTTAAACGGAAAGAGGGTTTCGAGACGAAACTCTAGGCGCTTGAATCGCCTGATTCCGATAAACGAGCAAAAAGTTATACTAGAACAAAAATCAGATCAGAAATCGCGATCAGAAATAATTGCAGAAAATCTGAGAAAAAGAAAAACGGACGAACAGGCTAACGAACGAACGTTCGCTGTCTGTGGCTAAACGACGAAAATCATTCGTTAAAACGAACGAACGAACGGGCGTTCGCTAAATAAACCAAACCGGGAAAAAAATATAAACCGATCTATTAAAAAAACCGGGTTCCTAAAAAAACCGGGCGGTTTTCTAGAGAATACCGCCGGCGACGGAAAACTACCTCCGGCGAGGTCCGGCGAGGCGAGACGGGCGGCGGCGGCGGCGACTCCGCGGGGCGGCGACGACGGGGTCGGCTGGGGTGGGGCTAGGGTTTGGGGCGCGGTGGGATGGGGTGGGCTCGGGGACGCACTATTTAATGGGGGCCGACCAGGCGGAGTCCTGGCCGAATACGGCCCGAGGTCGGTTCGCGTTTTTTTTAATAATTTCGCGTAGAAAAACAAATAATATAAATACTAAACGGACTCCAAAAATCTCGAAATAAATTTTCCCCGTCCTCTAAAATCAAGCCGGACAGGATGAACATTTATTTGGGGCCTAAATGCAATTTTGAAATACGTGCATTTTTCCTAATTCAAATAAAATAGCGATAAAACTCCAAAATAAAATCTTGTTTGATTTTACTATTAAACCCTAAATATTTCTTTATTTTGGGAAAGTCATTTTATTCCCTCTCTCATATTTTTAGAATAGAAATAACTAAAGATAAAATAATTAAAATCAAATGATCCTATTTTCAAAATTTGAGAAAACTCAAATATGAAAATAACGAAATCTCCAACTGTCTCCGCGGGTCCTTGAGTTGCGTAGAATTTCTTGGATCAAGCCAAAATGCAACAAAATATGATATGCAATGATGATCTAATGTATAACATTCCAAATTGAAAATTTGGAATGTTACAAACCTACCCCCCTTAAGATGAATCTCGTCCTCGAGATTCGGGTTGGCTAGAAGATAGGTGAGGGTGATCCTTCAGTAGATCTTCCTCTCGCTCCCAGGTGGCTTCATCTTCGGTATGGTGGCTCCACTAAACTTTGCAGAACTTGATGACCTTGCTGCGGGTTACTCGGCTGGCATATTCGAGAATCTTGACTGGTTTCTCCTCATAGGTCAAATCACTATCCAACTGAATCGCTTCTAGTGGCACTGTGTCTCTCAGTGGTATATCGGCCATCTCTGCGTGGCACTTCTTCAACTGAGAAACGTGAAACACATCGTGAACTCCTGACAAACCTTCGGGCAATTCCAACTTGTAAGCAACTTCTCCCATACGCTCCAAAACTTTGTATGGTCCTACAAAATGTGGCACTAACTTTCCCTTAACTCCAAAACGCTTAACTCCTCGAAATGGAGATACTCGAAGATAAACTTTGTCTCCGTCTTCGTAAGTTATCTCCTTGCGTTTGGAATCTGCAGAGCTCTTCTGCCTAGACTGGGCTACCTTGAGCCTATCGTGAATCAACTTCACCTTCTGTTCAGACTCTTTAATCAAATCTGGTCCAAACAATTGGCGATCTCCAACTTCATCCCACAACAATGGTGTCCTGCACCTTCTTCCGTACATAGCTTCGAAAGGGGCCATCTTCAAACTGGATTGATAACTGTTGTTGTAAGAGAACTCCACATATGGCAAATTGTCATCCCAACTAGATCCATAATCTAGCGCACAAGCTCTCAGCATGTCCTCTAGAATCTGATTGACTCTCTCAGTCTGTCCATCTGTCTGCGGATGAAAGGTTGTACTGAACTCAAGCCTGGTACCCAAAGTTTCATGTAACTGATTCCAGAACTTTGAGGTAAACTGGGTTCCTCTATCTGATACAATGCTCCTCCGAACTCCATGCAGACATACGATCCTAGTCATGTATATCTTTGCCAACTTAGTACTGGTATAAATTGTCTTCACTGGGATGAAATGAGCTACCTTCGTCAAACAATCGACTACAGCCCATATCGAGTCATAGCCTGAACGAGTCCTGGGCAATCCCGTGATAAAATCCATGCCTAGCTTATCCCACTTCCATTCGGGTATTGGCAATGGCTGTAGCAATCCTGCTGGCTTCTGATGCTCTGCCTTCACTCTCTGACATACATCACATACTGCTACATACTCCGCAATATCCTTCTTCATTCCGGTCCACCAGGAAGTGTCCTTCAGATCCAGATACATCTTGGTATTTCCTGGGTGAATCGAATACGGTGAATCATGGGCCTCTTTCAGAATCAACTTCCTGATCTCCGGGTCATTAGGCACATAAACGCAGTCCTCAAACCATAGGGTATCGTGCTCATCCTCACGAAAACCTTTAGCTTTTCCTGTGCTCATCTTCTCCTTTATCTCGGCAATCTCCTTGTCAGTCTTCTGAGCTTCTCTGATCTTATCCATCAAAGTAGACTGAATCTCCAATGCTGCTACATAGCCTCTCGGAACTATCTCCAAACATAGTTCACGAAGATCCTCGGCTAACTCCTTCGGTAACTCTCCGGTCATGAGTGTGTTGACATGGCTCTTGCGGCTCAACGCATCGGCTACTACGTTAGCCTTTCCGGGGTGATAATGCAATCTCATATCATAATCCTTGATGAGCTCCAACCATCTCCTTTGCCTGAGGTTTAACTCCTTCTGCGTGAAAATGTACTTCAAACTCTTATGATCCATGTACACCTCACAATGGTTTCCAATGAGAAAATGTCTCCATGTCTTCAATGCATGCACTACAGCTGCTAACTCTAAATCATGTGTAGCATAATTCAACTCATGGGGCTTATGCTATCGTGAGGCATACAAAATAACTCTTCCCTCCTGCATAAGCACTGCTCCAAGTCCTCGACGAGAAGCATCGCAATATACTTTATAATCCTTGCACTGATCTGGCAGAATCAACACTGGTGATGTAACCAAACGTTTCTTCAACTCCTGGAAACTGGCCTCACATTCCTCAGTCCATTTAAACTTGGTGTCCTTCTTTAACAACTCCGTCATGGGCTTTGCTATCTTTGAGAAATTCTCAATGAACCTCCGGTAGTATCCTGCGAGTCCAAGAAAACTCCGGATCTCTCCCACTGTTATGGGGGCTTCCCAATTTGTCACAGTGACAACTTTGGTTGGGTCTACTGCTATTCCTTCTCCGGATATAACATGTCCGAGTAATCCAACTTCCTTTAACCAAAATTCACATTTGCTGAACTTGGCGTATAACTGATGTTCTCTGAGCTTCCCAAGTACCAAACCCAAATGTTCCTTATGTTCCTCTTCATTCTTTGAGTAGACCAAAATATCATCAATGAACACCACGACGAACTTATCCAGAAACACCATAAACACCTTGTTCATCATGTTCATGAAATAGGCAGGTGCGTTAGTCAGACCAAATGACATAACGGTATACTCATACAACCCGTACCTGGTGGTAAAAGCCGTCTTAGTTATATCCTGCTCTCGAGTCTTCAACTGGTGGTATCCTGATCGCAGATCGATCTTGGAAAATACCTTAGCTCCTTGCAATTGGTCAAACAAGTCATTGATCATCGGCAGTGGGTACTTGTTCTTGATTGTCACTTTTTTCAATCCTCGATAATCAACAACCATTCTCTACGATCCATCCTTCTTCTCCACTAGAAGCACTGGTGATCCCCAAGGTGAAGAACTTGGGCGAATATAGCCTTTATCCATTAGCTCCTTTATCTGCTTCTTAATTTCCTCTAAATCTTTTGCGAGCATCCTCTATGGTCTCTTTGATATTGGTACTGTGCCTGCCAAAAGCTCAATCAAAAACTCAATGTCTCTATTCGATGGCATGCCTGGCAACTCTTCTGGAAATACGTCAAGAAAATCCTTCACCACTGGTACTTCCTCCTGATAAGGAATTTATTCGAGTCCTCTTCGGCACATGTCAGGATACATACTTGATCCTTCTACCTTCTGGCATGGAAAGCAAAATCGACTTACTAGCTCATTCAATGTTCCCTCCATACTTAGATAACCAATCCATGTACTGTTGTTGTTGTTGCTGCTGCTGTTGTTGTTGCTGTAGCTATTGTTGTTGTTGTTGTTGCTGCTGTTGTTGTTGTTGGTGTTGTTGCTATAGCTGTTGTTGTTGTTGGTGTTGTTGCTATAGCTGTTGTTGTTGTTGTTGTTGTTGTTGTTGTTGTTGTTGTTGTTGTTGTTGTTGTTGTTGTTGTTGTTGTTGT
>NC_041391.1:356027434-356029584 GCF_002162155.2 Triticum dicoccoides | reverse complement strand
TTGTTGTTGTTGTTGTTGCTGTGACGCCCCCGATTCAATCGTACACTAATCATGCACGCAAATGTGTACGATCAAGATCAGGGACTCACGGGAAGATATCACAACACAACTCTATAAATAAAATAAGTCATACAAGCATCATAATATAAGCCAGGGGCCTCGAGGGCTCGAATACAAGTGCTCGATCATAGACGAGTCAGCGGAAGCAACAATATCTGAGTACAGACATAAGTTAAACAAGTTTGCCTTAAGAAGGCTAGCACAAACTGGGATATAGATCGAAAGAGGCGCAGGCCTCCTGCCTGGGATCCTCCTAAACTACTCCTGGACGTCGTCAGCGGGATGCACGTAGTAGTAGGCACCTCCGGGGTAGTAGACGTCGTCGACGGTGGCGTCAGGCTCCAGGCCTCCAGCATCTGGTTGCGACAACCAGGTAGAAGGGAAAGGGGAAAAGAGGGAGAAAAGCAACCGTGAGTACTGATCCAAAGTACTCGCAAGCAAGGAGCTACACTACATATGCATGGGTATATGTGTAAGGAGGCCATATCAGTGGACTGAACTGCAGAATGCCAGAATAAGAGGGGGATAGCTAATCCTGTCGAAGACTACGCTTCTGGCAGCCTCCGTCTTGCAGCATGTAGAAGAGAGTAGATTGAAGTCCTCCAAGTAGCATCTTCAAGTAGCATCTCATAGCATAATCCTACCCGGCGATCCCCTCCTCATATCCCTGAGGCAGAGCGACCACCGGTTGTATCTGGCATTTGGAAGGGTGTGTTTTATTAAGTATCCGGTTCTAGTTGTCATAAGGTCAAGGTACAACTCCAAGTCGTCCTGTTACCGAAGATCACGGCTATTCGAATAGATTAACTTCCCTGCAGGGGTGCACCACATAACCCAACACGCTTGATCCCATTTGGCCGGACACACTTTCCTGGGGCACGCCGGTCTAAACCTAAGCGCACAGGGGTCTGGGCCCATCGCCCTGAGCACACCTGCACATTGCGTGGGCGGCCGAAAGCAGACCTAGCCTAGTGGCGTTCCAGTCCAATTCGGCGCGCGCCGCTCCGTCGCTGACGTCTGAAGTGCTTCGGCTGATACCACTACGTCGGGATACCCATAACTACTCCCACGTAGATGGTTAGTGCGTATAGGCTCGTAGCCGACTCAGATCAAATACCAAGATCTCGTTAAGCGTGTTAAGTATCCGCGAACGCCGAACAGGGCCAGGCCCACCTGTCTCCTAGGTGGTCTCAACCTGCCCTGTCGCTCCGCCACAAAGTAATAGTCGAGGGCCGTCGGGAACCCAGGCCCACCTCTACCGGGATGGAGCCACCTGTCCTTTCAGCCCCCTCGTCAGAATCACTTGCGGGTACTCAATGAGCTGACCCGACTTTAGTCACCATCTGTATAGTATGTATGTATGTATAGTATATACCCGTGATCACCTCCCAAGTGATCACGGCCCGATAGTATAGCAAGGCAGACTGACAAGAATGTAGGGCCAATGATGATAAACTAGCATCCTATACTAAGCATTTAGGATTGTAGGTAAGGTATCAACAGATGTAGCGACAATGTCAGGCTATGCATCAGAATAGGATTAACGAAAGCAGTAACATGCTACACTACTCTAATGCAAGCAATATAGAGTAGAATAGGCGATATCTGGTGATCAAGGGGGGGGGGGCTTGCCTGGTTGCTCAGACAAGGAGGGTCGTCGGTGACGTAGTTGATCACAGCGGCATCAGCGGCAGTCTCGGAGTCTACCGGAGAGAAGAGGGGGAAGAAACAGTAAATACATAGCAAGCAAGTGCATAACAGGACAACAAGCAGAGCTAGACGTGTTCTAACGCGGTATGAGGTGATACCGGTGAAGGGGGGAAACATCCGGGAAAGTATCCCCGGTGTTCCGTGTTTTCGGACAGATGAACCGGAGGGGAAATGTTGCAGGTTCACTATGGTAGGGATGCGTGGCGGACGAACGGGCTGCGTATCTGGATTCGTCTCTTCGTTCTGAGCAACTTTCATGTACAAACTTTTTCCATCCGAGCTACGGTTTATTTTATATTAATTTTAAAAGATTTAATTCATTTTTAGGATTTATTTAATTATTTAAATTCAACATTATCCAGAACAGTGCACGCTGACGT
>NC_041391.1:356024722-356026296 GCF_002162155.2 Triticum dicoccoides | reverse complement strand
GGGGAGGGGAAGTGGGGCGAGTGGGGTGGGGTTTCGATCTAGGGTTACTGGGGGGTGGGGGATAAGGGGGACTGGGGGTGGGCCGGCCTGGGTCGGTTGGTTCGGCGGCCAGTTGGGCCGTTCGGCCCAGTTGGCCAGGGGGGTTTCCTCTTTCTTTTGTTATTTTTTTTGTTTTACCTTTTATTCATTTCTCTTTTATTTTAGTTGCACTATAATTTTGGTTTAGTAAAATATGAAAACAGCTCCAAAAATAGTGTGTCAAATTAATCCAATGTTCTAAGAAGTTTTACCTCAGAATATAAATAGTTTAGTATTTGGTAAAATATATTGGGAGTATAACTAATTGTTTTGATGTTGTTTTAATCACTTAAGGGTATTTAAATATTTTATAAAAATGTTGTTACCCCACCAATAATATCCATGATTTATTTGTCACATTAAGAACATTTTAGTTTTGACTTTTGAAAACTTTAATTGTTTGACTTGATTTTAAATTTGAATTCGAACCGTTTTTGAACCATCGTGAGAGTAATAACAGTAACCGAGGTGATGTGGCATCATTAGCGTGGAATTACTGTAGCATGATTACCCGGGCGTCACAATTCTCCTCCACTACAAGAAATCTCGTCCCGAGATTTAGGAGGGGAGTAAGGGGGAAGGGATTTGGTTACGAAAAATCTAACGGATCTTCTCGGTCTTGGTTGCTCTTCTCGAAGAGGTCAATCCATTACATTGTTGTCTTCATTCCGCTGTTTCGGGTCATCATGATGAAGTTGTCGTCCTTTCTTCGAGGACTCCATCGTACTTACGAATAGGTAAGGGGCAGCTCAGCTAAGACAGAATGTTTATGAGGGAAACCATCGGGGGTTAACATTAGAATGAGCATAAGATTATCTCTCGAGTTGAACATATAAAATACATCGGGAGTAAGGTACGAAGGTACCATAAGAGGTTCCAAGCGGATAGGTAGTTGCTCGAAGCGTGAACCAGAGTGAGACAGAGGTTCAGAGCAGCGAGAGTAAGTATTGTGTCTGATACCATAATAGAGCACTAGGAAGGTGGCCCATGAATTAAATACGAAGCCAAGCGTGGGGAATAACCAATAGAAATAGGGTCGTACAGGAGAGTCAGGTTTCGATCCAGTGGACCTGTGGGTTATGGGCCCACCATGTGGGTTAGAAGTAGGAAGGGCGGAGACGTCTTGCGTGATCATGCAAGCAAGGCATGTCAGGGGGTAGCCTGTCGATTATGTCGGCGACAACGTCGATACCAAGGGCGAGGGACGAAGAGAACTATTTTCCTGCTCGTTGAACGAGGCGGACCAATAGGCAAAGTTCTCGTCCATCGGCGGTTACCGGAAGTCATCAACAGTAGTAACAAGGTCTTACTGACAGAGTTGTACATCGAGGTGTTTGCACAAGCAGTGGATTATTACTGCTTATATCATATAGATCATAGAAAAGGTTTAAACAAACCAATGGAAGGAAAATATGATCATCAGATTAAACAGAACAATGGAAAGGAAAATATGTTTAAACACATATTTCGAGGGTATATCCTTCCCAAGGACAAGC
>NC_041391.1:356018393-356024196 GCF_002162155.2 Triticum dicoccoides | reverse complement strand
GGGTGCTAGGCATGACATCATGTTACCGGGTCATCAAAGGATCAACGTCATAACTCTTGGAAAGTTGTCCCCACCATCATATCTGATCGAGATTCAGATCCGATTGGTGTCAGGATACCTGAGACTCAGGATGTCCGAGAAGAAAAGGCGCAACACAAATCATTGAAATGGCATTGCAAGCTTCTCGGGAAATGAACTATGGGAGCGGGTTTCTGAAGAAATAGTTCACCATTAAACCAAGGAGAGGACAAGGAGGTGTCTGGTGAACTCAACGGCAATTCACCGAGATTCCCAAAAGATGGATTTCCACCATTAAGTGAACAATGGGATAACATTTGTTAGATCAAATGATATAAGGAAGTATGCTCGAGGAAAACATACACAATTAAACACTGGTTGAAGGGTGCGCCCGAAGTACGGGTTGGGTTGCACGACCAATGTTAGAATGGTGATGCAATAATCAATAGCCTAAGAATGAACTTTCGACCATTAACTTCAAAGAGATAGGGTTGCTAGAAGGAAAGAATCCAAACAACACCGTTCACTTGTTGGAATTAACACAGGGACCAAGAAAGAATGGTGATGGTGAGAAGTATTTCTATGTCAAGAAATTCTCAAGAGGTGGAACAAATCTCAGAACATTCTTGACATAAAGGATGGTAATACTCCAAGGTAAAGAAGAACAATTGCTGGATAGCAAGGAAACCAAGGTACAACACAAATTGTGAACAAGTTTGTGTTGGGGGGGGGGGGAGACAAGAATGTTGCCGATGATAACTCAAATCATCGAGGGACAAGGATGGTATTTCTCATCATGAATTCAATTGATATCCTGGAAGAACTCATAAGGTTGATGAGGATCACGACACATTTGTCGCGAGAGTTCATGAAGATGTAATCGATCAGCGACGACATCAAGTCTAAGTAATGATGAAGTGAAAGGTTATTGGAACCAAGGGTACGACACAAACTCGAAACCAAGCTGGTTGTTTAAGGTGAAATGGTATGACGAGGAAAATCGACGTAAGCTTAGCTATCGTCACAAATTGGTGCTCCGAGAATAAGGACCAGGTAGCACAGGTAGAATCGTCACGACAATGATATAGCCAAACAGGCTAGGAATGGCGTGATCGGGTACAAACTCGTACTTATAGAAGCTTACTGAAGAGTTGTTGAACCGAAGAGCGGACTTAGTTCAGTTATCGGTGTCTTTGAGTGTTCAATAACTCAGAGCCCGCGAAAAATTGAAATCGGTGGGAAGGTAGCACTTGATGAAGAACTCATAAAAAGTTATGCAGTTCCACGATAATCTCGAGATACCAGGGGGGTAATACTTGACACAAGATCAAAGTAAAGGTTGGACTGGTGTATTGATCCATAGAAGACAATTGTTTTAACTTGTCCGAGAAATGAGATCAAAGAAGAACAATCATGGTCGGAACCACGGTTGCAAGGGATCAATTCACAGATACCATAGGTTAGTTATCAAGGAAATAGTTATTGTTACAAGAAGCTTTCATGATAGGATATATATCGCGTCCATGGGCATGAACACAAGTTCAAGGTCGACTCCCACTTCTCCAATGCACAACCTTTCATTCACTTCTCGCGTTCGATGAAGTTGCAGTGCTGAAATTTTATCTGGCGAAGCACCAGAAGAGTATTAATCGTGAAAACTTTCGGGTTCACACGGTTTGGAGAAAGCATATGTTCAACCCATAGGGGCTTCTTAGAAACATATACCACAATCTTTAGGAGTAATTAACTCAAACTCGATGGCAGAGCATGGTTGAGAAAAGCAGAGGATACAACTTACCAAAGGCATTATGTATCAGGGGAAGAACTCACAAGGTGATCAAATGTGAAGGACACTGTCGGATAACAATCCAACAAAGGACTTGATGGTCCACAAAGGATCTGATATGAGTATCGATACTCAACCAGAAGAGGAAGGAATGCAAATGCAACAGGTTATGGAAGCATCTGAATAATTCACAGCTTAAATGCAAGGGAATTATGATCTCCAAAACAAAGGATCAGAAGCAGACGTTCTGATCAAGGATGGATCAATTGAATATACCAGAGGCACAATCGATGACAGATAGTTTGGTCGAGAACCAACTCATGTTCAAAATGACGTCTGAGCCGGAAGGATGAATTCTAGGATCTATTTGAGGATTGCGAGAATCCGCAACATATTGAATCAACAGACTCAAAATGATAATGACAAGGTATGCCATTAAGATTACGAGACTTATGGGATTAATCATATTGCAAGCAAGCAAGAATTTCAAGAGCAAATGGCTCCAGAGGATTTTCGGAAGATCAAATAGTATTTTGAAGACTTTTGTGAAACACGTGAACAACTGGGGGATGAGCGGATACTTGATAAGTGCGAGAATTTATTTGAAGGGGTATTCATGCAGCAAGGAACTGCAGGGCAGTAAGCGTAAAGAATTCTCGGAATATCGAAGAGTATTTCAGGACATCTTGTAATAACAAGATCAATGGGGGATAATCATATGAATGGCAAGTGTAAGTAGTTATCCATACGGATTTATCGGTGGTCAGAAATAGCAAAAGTGATGGGCACAAAGTCTCGAGAGAACATTAGAGAGTATCTTCGGAATCTTCTGATGTAGCAGCCGATCCTCTGCAATAAGGGGCTCTTCGGGTGGATGCGATCACGAGATCCTAATCTTAGAGTTAGCAAATTCATTTAACCCGAATAGTAGAGAGATCAGAGTCCCAGAGTATAGACGAGGAATAAAAGATCCTAATACCACCCAATGGCGACGTGAGCCCATGGGCCACACAGCCAAGTTAGTAAAAGTTTTGTAAAGTCTAGACTCGACTTCGGCCAAGGAGTGAGGAAGGGGGATTCCTACAGGCAGTCGGCTCTGATACCAACTTGTGACGCCCCCGATTCAATCGTACACTAATAATGCACACAAATGTGTACGATCAAGATCAGGGACTCACGGGAAGATATCACAACACAACTCTATAAATAAAATAAGTCATACAAGCATCATAATACAAGCCAGGGGCCTCGAGGGCTCGAATACAAGTGCTCGATCATAGACGAGTCAGCGGAAGCAACAATATCTGAGTACAGACATAAGTTAAACAAGTTTGCCTTAAGAAGGCTAGCACAAACTGGGATACAGATCGAAAGAGGCGCAGGCCTCCTGCCTGGGATCCTCCTAAACTACTCCTGGACGTCGTCAGCGGGCTGCACGTAGTAGTAGGCACCTCCGGGGTAGTAGACGTCGTCGACGGTGGCGTCAGGCTCCAGGCCTCCAGCATCTGGTTGCGACAACCAGGTAGAAGGGAAAGGGGAAAAGAGGGAGAAAAGCAACCGTGAGTACTCATCCAAAGTACTCGCAAGCAAGGAGCTACACTACATATGCATGGGTATATGTGTAAGGAGGCCATATCAGTGGACTGAACTGCAGAATGCCAGAATAAGAGGGGGATAGCTAATCCTGTCGAAGACTACGCTTCTGGCAGCCTCCGTCTTGCAGCATGTAGAAGAGAGTAGATTGAAGTCCTCCAAGTAGCATCTTCAAGTAGCATCTCATAGGATAATCCTACCCGGCGATCCCCTCCTCATATCCCTGAGGTAGAGCGACCACCGGTTGTATCTGGCACTTGGAAGGGTGTGTTTTATTAAGTATCCGGTTCTAGTTGTCATAAGGTCAAGGTACAACTCCAAGTCGTCCTGTTACCGAAGATCACGGCTATTCGAATAGATTAACTTCCCTGCAGGGGTGCACCACATAACCCAACACGCTTGATCCCATTTGGCCGGACACACTTTCCTGGGTCATGCCCGGCCGCGGAAGATCAACACGTCGCAGCCCCACCTAGGCACAACAGAGAGGCCAGCACGCCGGTCTAAACCTAAGCGCACAGGGGTCTGGGCCCATCGCCCTGAGCACACCTGCACGTTGCGTGGGCGGCCGAAAGCAGACCTAGCCTAGTGGCGTTCCAGTCCAATTCGGCGCGCGCCGCTCCGTCGCTGACGTCTGAAGTGCTTCGGCTGATACCACGACGTCGGGATACCCATAACTACTCCCACGTAGATGGTTAGTGCGTATAGGCTCGTAGCCGACTCAGATCAAATACCAAGATCTCGTTAAGCGTGTTAAGTATCCGCGAACGCCGAACAGGGCCAGGCCCACCTGTCTCCTAGGTGGTCTCAACCTGCCATGTCGCTCCGCCACAAAGTAACAGTCGAGGGCCGTCGGGAACCCAGGCCCACCTCTACCGGGATGGAGCCACCTGTCCTTTCAGCCCCCTCGTCAGAATCACTTGCGGGTACTCAATGAGCTGACCCGACTTTAGTCACCATCTGTATAGTATGTATGTATGTATAGTATATACCCGTGATCACCTCCCAAGTGATCACGGCCCGATAGTATAGCAAGGCAGACTGACAAGAATGTAGGGCCAATGATGATAAACTAGCATCCTATACTAAGCATTTAGGATTGCAGGTAAGGTATCAACAGATGTAGCGACAATGTCAGGCTATGCATCAGAATAGGATTAACGAAAGCAGTAACATGCTACACTACTCTAATGCAAGCAATATAGAGTAGAATAGGCGATATCTGGTGATCAAGGGGGGGGGAGCTTGCCTGGTTGCTCAGACAAGGAGGGTCGTCGGTGACGTAGTTGATCACAGCGGCATCAGCGGCAGTCTCGGAGTCTACCGGAGAGAAGAGGGGGAAGAAACAGTAAATACATAGCAAGCAAGTGCATAACAGGACAACAAGCAGAGCTAGACGTGTTCTAACGCGGTATGAGGTGATACCGGTGAAGGGGGGAAACATCCGGGAAAGTATCCCCGGTGTTCCGTGTTTTCGGACAGATGAACCGGAGGGGAAATGTTGCAGGTTCACTATGGTAGGGATGCGTGGCGGACGAACGGGCTGCATATCTGGATTCGTCTCTTCGTTCTGAGCAACTTTCATGTACAAACTTTTTCCATCCGAGCTACGGTTTTTTTATATCAATTTTAAAAGATTTAATTCATTTTTAGGATTTATTTAATTATTTAAATTCAACATTATCCAGAACAGTGCACGCTGACGTCAGCATGACATCAGCATGACGTCAGCAGTCAACAAGGGCTTTGACTGGTCAACTGACATGTGGGTCCCGCATGTCATAGGTTGTTCACTAATTAGCAGCTAACATTTTAATTAGCAGGTTAATTAGATTTAGTTAGTTAACTAAACAGAGTTAATTAAGTTAATTAATTATCCTAATTAATTAATTAATTGTTATTATTTTTATTATCCTTTTTTTAACGTTTCAGAGGGGGCGGCCCCACATGTCATTGGCCCTAGGGGCCATAGCGGGTCGGGCGTGCGAGCACGCGGGCACGAGCGCCCGATGGGGCGAGCCTGGGCGCTGGCCTCGGGCGGGTTCGGCAGCGCGGCTGCCGGGGCGCGACGGGGGCCGGTCCGGCCGACGGCGGCGAGGCAGGCTGGACGAGGCTGGGCGCAGCGGGTGTGGACACTGGCGAAACGGGGCGGAGGGGACCGGAGCCGTGGACGTGCGTGCGCCGGCGACGGGCGTGCAGCAGATGGTCGGGCGCGCGTGGGCACGCGCCAGATCGATTCCAAGCGAGCAGGGGCGACGGGACCGGGCTACGTTCATGCGCGCGCGAGTGGACAGCGCTGGTGACAGAGAACAAGGGGATAGAGGGAGGGAGGCCGGAGCTCACGGGGGAACCAGGGGCGAGCGCGGGCCAAGCGGGACGCGAGCGGGGAAGGTCGCGTGGATCTCG
>NC_041391.1:356015785-356016618 GCF_002162155.2 Triticum dicoccoides | reverse complement strand
TTGTTGTTGTTGTTGTTGTTGTTGTTGTTGTTGTTGTTGTTGTTGTTGTTGTTGTTGTTGTTGTTGTTGTTGTTGTTGTTGTTGTTGTTGTTGTTGTTGTTGTTGTTGTTGTTGTTGTTGTTGTTGTTGTTGTTGTTGTTGTTGTTGTTGTTGTTGTTGTTGTTGTTGTTGTTGTTGTTGTTGTTGCTGTTGTTGTTGTTGTTGTTGTTGTTGTTGTTGTTGTTGTTGTTGTTGTTGTTGTTGTTGTTGTTGTTGTTGTTGCTGTTGTTGCTGCTGTTGTTGTTGCTGCTGTTGTTGCTGTTGTTGTTGTTGATGTTGTTAATGTTGCTATTGTTGCCGTTGTTGCTGGTGTTGTTGCTGTTGTTGTTGTTCTTGTTGCTGCTGTTGCTGAGTTTAGATCCTTGCAAAAACCCGACACGGTACTGATACGTCTCGAACGTATTTATAATTTTTGATTGTCCCATGCTATTATATTACCCATTTTGGATGTTTATGGGCTTTACTTTACACTTCTATATCATTTTTGGGACTAACCTACTAACCGGAGGCCCTGCTCGAATTGCTGTTTTTTTTGCCTATTTCAGTGTTTCGAAGAAAAGGAATATCAAGCGGAGTCCAAACGGAATGAAACCTTCGGGAGCGATCTTTTTGGAACAAACGTGATCCAGAGGACTTTGAGTGGAAGTCAAGAAACAAAGGAGGCGGCCATGAGGGTGCCCGGCGCGCCCCTACAGGTGGGCGCGCCCCCACCCTCGTGGGCCCCTCTGGCGTCAACCGATCTGTTGTTGTTGTTGTTGTTGTTGTTGTTGTTGTTGTTGTTGTTGTTGTTGTTG
>NC_041391.1:355994931-356015013 GCF_002162155.2 Triticum dicoccoides | reverse complement strand
TGTTGTTGCTGTTGCTATTACTGTTGTTGTTGTTGTTGTTGTTGTTGTTGTTGTTGTTGTTGTTGTTGTTGTTGCGACAGGTGTAGCCGGCGGTGGTGTTGGATGACGCCCGAGTAATTCATTAAACTTGTTATCGATCTTTGTTTTGAACATCTTCTCAATGCCATTTATGTTCTCCAAGGCCTCTTCAAATCTGTTTAGCACATCTTGCACCCGTCCACTCGTCATTTGCTGAAATTTATCATGTAGCTGTTTGTTCGTCATGTTTTCCCAACCAGTCTGATCGGCTTGTGATTCTATCATGGTTAGCAGCAATGGAAACACACAAGAATATGATCCTACAGACTACTAGGAAGTGGTTGTGGTGGTGGTGGTGGTGGTGTGTCACAAATCCGTCAAGCGAATCTCAAATTCTTACCAGTTCTGACCCAGCAGCAGGTGGTGATCGGCAAGCGTTGTAGTCAAAACTCTTAAAGCTTGGTTAGAGCGATGGCCAGGAAGAGTCAAACGCACGACTTGGATATATGTGGAGCTGGGAAGGCTTATGATATGGTAGAAAAAAGGGTTGGCAATAATCAATTCAGATATGCAAAGTTGAATAAACGTTCAACGATGGTACTGTGCTGGTCCTAGGCTAGACCGTACTAGAGACGCGAGCCTAGAACACTAACAAAATCACGGCGCTGCAGGTAAACAAGGGAGGAGCACTCTCTGAATTTTTTTCTTTTTTTTCTTTTCCTTTTGCACTTTTTTCCTCTCTTTTTTGCTCCGCAACAATTTTTTTTCGAAAAAGTCTACAAATGGTCTAAAAACTGCCTAGCCAGATTTTTTTAAACTGGAACTATTTTTCTACTGCAGGTAGCACGGAATTTCGAGAGTCCTACTCTGTCACGACTCGGAGTATGGCATGATCTGGAAATCGACAACAAAGTAATAAATACTGGACTCGGACTAGGACTGGTGGCGAAGATGAATCTGGTGGAACTCGGACTGGTGGCGGAGTTGAATCTGATGGAACTTGGACTGGTGGTGGATATATATTACAGGTCGACTCGGATTGGCAGCGAATATGTGGTTGTGGTATATGGCAGCGGCGATGATGATGATGCGGTGGTGATATATGGCAGCGGCGACGTGACAACCTATGAATAGAACTCGAAACACTAAAGGACTAGACGCTAAGACCAACAAGTGAACATGACGATGCAACCGTAAATTCAACAAAGAAAAAATCTAAAAAGATTATGGAAAGGCTTAGATTGGTTTGGTTATGATGAACTAACCCTAAAATTATTATTTCTGGATTTTTCGTGGACTATAGGTATGAATAACAGACTCGATCCAAACTATGAAAAACTGGAAAATCTCACCGAGCAAACTGGAAATATGATACCACTTGATAGAGGTGAAGGTGTCCCGATGTTTCGATTTGATGGTGGCTATCAATTTCTGTGGGAGTCGACCTTGACGATTCGACTACGAACGTGCGAGACGTCGCGCCTTAGCAATCGCTAAACCAACTTCTGAGGGGTTAGTGACAACGCTGGAGCACAATCAACCTGACCACGAGGGTCTGTTTTCCTATGAGCAAACGAAGAACAAGCAAGAAACTAAGATTGCAATCTAGATATTGCGAATATAAGAGGAAAGCTTTAATAATGAAGGTAGTGTTCTGTGACGCCTTTGTCTGGTCGTTGAACACAAACGAAGTACGCGAAGTTGCAGCTATGGCGAAATTTTAATCTAAACAAATCCCAAAGCTAAACGACGCCCGAAGGGTTGTATATATGGAGGAAGAGGGGATGAATTTTGTGACCCTTGGAAAAGGGGTCCGAAACCAACCCTATCTCTTGTTTCCCCACACATATGGACTCTAAAAATAGCCTATACTTATGTATTTTGAAATTACATGGGCCTGGTCCAATAATAAGGTGACACAACACCTATAATAGCCCCTGGATGAATTTTGTGAAGTGGCATCTTGTATATTCCGTCCAAGCCTTCATGCACTCATTACGGTGGCTTCATTGTCCTAAAATCATCACTTGAAACTCCAGGCTTGTTCCCTTGTGCATGCCATCATCTTCATGATTGTTCTTGCTCCAATGTTCATCCTTCTTCAAGTTAGGCCCTTCATTTGTAAGCAAAACAAATGTATCCAATTTAGGCGGCATCATATTCTCATGAACATTAGAATGATTACCAAGAAAGGAAAGTACCTGGTAATTTAATTGGCGTGCGCGAGCTCTAGTAATTGGTCCAGTATGTATTGTAGCAGGGGTTGCTGGTGTAACAATGGTATTGATGTCCTCATCACCCTAGACTGGAATACTGTCTCTTTCTCATCCTCACCGACCAAGATAGCTCTATCACCTCAAATTCCTATGGGTTCTAGAGGGTTGTTCCTAGAATCTTCTAGAAAGTCAAAACCAAGACCTAGACCTTTACTCACCTTTGACTTATCTAAAATCATGTTTAATCTTGTCTTCCCACTTGAGAGCTTTTCTAGGGTTGTCTTGTGAAAGTGCAATTATCCCTAGGTGGTTTTGGTAATTCCTAACAACATATAGCTCATTGAGCTAATGCTATCTCAAGATTAATATTTCAGGAAAGCTCAATGATTGGCATGGCATGGATGAGAGAAGTGGACCCCTCAAAATGCTAAGGACAAAAGGATTGGCTCAAGCTCAAGCTCAAGACTCTACATTTTCTATTTTAGTGATCCAAGATCACATTGAGTCTATAGGAAAAGCCAATACTATAGAGGAGGGATGAGGTGTTGCTTAATGAGGCTCTTGCTCAAAGTTTTTAGTGATATGCTCCAAAGCCCTCAACTACTTTCTCACATCCACATATGACCTAAACCAAAAGTCAAACTCGGCCCCACCGATTATTTCTATCCGGCGCCACCGAGTTCAGATGTCATAGCCACTGCCACAAACCCTAGGCAAATCGGTCTCACCGATAGGGATCTCGGTCTCACCGAGATGTGGTTGCAATCTCTCTGTTTCCCTTCGTAACGTTTCGGTCCCACCGAGATGAGCGATCGGTCCCACGGAGATTGCAATGTAAACTCTTTGTTTCCCTTTCGTAACATTTTGGTCTCACCAAAAAGAGCGAATCGGTCCCATCGAGTTTACCTGACCAACTCTCTGGTTAGCTTATTATCAAAATCGGTGTCACCGAGTTTATGTAATCGGTCTCACCGAGATTATGTTATGCCCTAACCCTAACCATATCGGTCCTACCAAGTTGCATGTCGGTCCCACCGAAAATCCTAACGGTCACTAGATTTGCTGAATCGGTCCGACCGAGTTTCTCAATCCGGTCCCACCGAGATTGGAAAGTTGTGTGTAACGGTTAGATTTTGTGTGGAGGCTATATATACCCCTCTACCTCCTCTTCATTTGTGGAGAGAGCCATCAGAACGAACCTACACTTCCACTTACATTTTCTGAGAGAGAACCACCTACACTTGTGTTGAGGCCAAGATATTCCATTCCCACCATATGAATCTTGATCTCTAGCCTTCCCCAAGTTGCTTTCCACTCAAATCTTCTTTCCACCAAATCCAAATCCTGTGAGAGAGAGTTGAGTGTTGGGGAGACTATCATTTGAAGCACAAGAGCAAGGAGTTCATCATCAACACACCATTTGTTACTTCTTGGAGAGTGGTGTCTCCTAGATTGGCTAGGTGTCACTTGGGAGCCTCTGACAAGATTGTGGAGTTGAACCAAGGAGTTTGTAAGGGCAAGGAGATCGCTTAATTCGTGAAGATCTACCGCTAGTGAGGCAAGTCCTTCGTGGGCGACGACCATGGTGGGATAGACAAGGTTGCTTCTTCGTGGACCCTTCGTGGGTGGAGCCCTCCATGGACTCGCGCAGCCGTTACCCTTCGTGGGTTGAAGTCTCCATCAACGTGGATGTACGATAGCACCACCTATCGGAACCATGACAAAAACATCCGTGTCTCCTATTGTGTTTGCACTCTCCAAACCCTTCCCTTTACATTCTTGCAAGTTGCATGATTCACTTTTCGCTGCTCATATACTCTTTGCATGCTTGCTTGAATTGTGTTAAGATTGCTTGACTTGTCCAAAGTTGCTAAAATCTGCCAAGAAGTAAAATTGGGAAAAAGATAGATTTTATTTGGTCAAGTAGTCTAATCACCCCCCTTCTAGACATACTTTCGATCCTACATCTTGAGGTAAGCTACTTCTTTTGCATAGGAAGCACACGATAAACATTCTTTTAAGGAGGACATCCTCACAGCTCTCGCATATCTATCCTTGTAGGCCTGAATCTCAAGTTTTAAACCCTCACAAGACACACAATCTACACTCACTGAATTTGCTACACCCTTGCCAAACCTGACCCGAAATGCATCATGCATTGCAACTAGATCATTCTAAAGTATGGTATAGAAAGTACAAGTCATAGCAGAACTAGAAGAAGCATCCACTATTGCAGGATGCTGCTAACGCGACACTACGATTAGCGACCCCTCGACGAAACTGTGTGCGATGCAATAGTCGCAAACGGTGGTGTAAAAAACCATCAAAAAAGGTGCAAAACGTTTGCGATGACGGATGCATCAAACACGGTTCAGATTTTGGTTGCGTGTGCATGCAGGGCATAAGGTTCAGTTAAATTAACTGTTTGCAATGAGGAGGAACAAAAGAAACGGGCTGCCAGATGAAGGTGTGTGGGATATACAGCATACACTTCACTCGGATGAACTATTTGTGATTAGCAACATAAAAGAAACGGCCAACCAGGTCAAGGTGTGTGCGATATACGACATGCGCTTCGCTCGGATGAATTGTTTGCGTTGAGACAAGAGAACAGAAACAGTTCAATATAACAAGATGTGTGTGATACGTGGAAAACAGGTCTGTAATCAGAAATGTGTGCGAAGAGCGATAATAACATAGACGATTGCTTCTAATAAGACGTATGTGATATCCTCTATCTACACAACATCTATTGGCCATTGGGGGACGGGCGGTCATCCGGATATGCCATAAGGATGCAAAGAGGCATCCTATATCAGCAAGGACTAGCTGTTCCACCACTAGCTCATGTAAGAGAACTCTCAAGTTAAGTGTGCTCTGGTTGGAGCAGCCATCAGATGGGTGACTGGATGGGAAGTTGTGTCGATGTTAAATTAACTGATAGGATGGGTCATATCTGTCAAATTAAATGACTGACATGACCCATCCCATGAGTTAATTTAACCTCGAGGTCCTTGTTTCTATTTTTATTTTATTTTTTAACACATGTTAAAGAAGCTCTACCGCATTACCTTTTGACAATGTGTATACGTGCCATACAATTGCTCCAGCTGACCTATTTGTGATGGAATAAGCTGTGTGTGTTGTGGGCAAACGCTTGCTAGTGTACAATCATTTGCGATTGATGAATTCATCACCGATCGGTTCCCTACTGTGGTATGTGTTCATCTCATCATCATCTACTTCTTGTGCTAGCTTGATGTTCCTTATATGCTATGTTTCCATTATAAAGCCTGTTCAAATACAAAACAAATATGCCAAAAAAAACTACTTAAATTAGCAGTAGTGAGTGTATAAAAGTTAGCAGCAGCGCCGCGATAGCAGTAGCGCGTCTAGGCAAAGCGCGCTAGAGCTACTAGTAGTAGCGAGCTTCTGCTAACAGTGCTGCTGCTACACTTGTGTAGCAGTAGCGCCGGTGAGCACGCGCTACTGCTATGTGTTAGCTGTAGTGCCTTATTAGTAGCGCCTATCCCCGCGCTACTGATAAATCTAAAACCCGCGCTGCTGCTAGCCTTTTCCCTAGTAGTGTTAGTTGATGTCGTTTTATGAACACGCCACCGTTTCCCGCCATTTCCTCACCTGTTTCCCGCCACCCAACGATATTGCGCATAAACCAAGGCACGGCGCAATGCATGGATGCAACAAGCACAACCTGTAGCACATCCACCTTTTCCAAGCATGCCAACCCACCAAAGCGCCACCTCTGCCATCAACCTCGTCGACGAGGAAAACCAAAAGGCGCCACGATCAGTCGAGGCCGCGGCGCTCCCGGGCAATGCGATGGACGACGCCGTCATGGGCGTCATCGCCAGGGTTGAGCAGACCCTTGGCACATGGCGCTTCAGCGCCACGGATCAAGATAGGCATGTCAGCGCTGAGAGGCTGCAGCTCGCCGCACAACATGATCGATGGCGCGCCGCAGAGCAAGCAAGGCGTGTCCGCACCGATAGGTTGTGGCTCTCCACATGGTGAGACAGGTTGAGCACCTAAGAGCGAGAGGCGTGGCATGCTGCACAGCAAGAGCGGATCCATCGGCGCTTGCCTACTGTCGACAGGGCGTTGTAGCTGGGTACACGTCGCGCCATTACCCCCATTCCTCGCCAGGAGTGGGCATAGGCCCTCTGCACTGTACTTGCACCAGAGGCCGGCCGCGATGTACTTGCACTGGACGCCCGCCGCGCCGTTCGCATGGGTCGCGTCGTTTGTCTTGTCCGCGGCCCGCTCAATGCCAACGCGTTGGTCGGTTGGCTCGACCGCCTCCTGGCCCCAGGTGTCCTCCTGGGCATAGTAGAGGAAAATGGCCGTCGCATCCTCGAGGTGGTGATCTATGATGAAATAGCCAACTTGGAGCTCGAGATCGTGCTCCAGATGTACCACGAGCGTGTCGACCGCTTGGACGAATGCCTACACGAGTTCAGGCAGAGCCAAGAGCTACCATAGGCAAGAGCTGCTGGTCATTGTCTCATGGACGCGTTTTATTTTGTTGAGTTGTTTCGACGTGGATAGCTATGTATTCACAGCAATCATTTTGCTCTGTTTATTGCTCTGTTTTAATGTGTGTACTCTGTTTTCCGTTCTTATATGTTCTGTTTCAATGTGTATTTATACGCTTTCTATTTTGTATATGTGGATGATAACAGATAGATTCACATTAGTATACAAAAACAGATAGAAAATGGAACTCATTATATATATAATATTAATTATTCATTAGTTCATCATAGAATATATATATAATATCATCACATATACGTGATGATACTTAACTACTAGGTAAAATGCATAAAATTGAAAACGAACAATACTAAAACTAATAATCCCTCCTAGGGCCAGTATTCCAACAGCCCCTCGCCAGCAGATCCCTGGTGCGTGGCGTCTTCCCAGCGCGGAGGTAGTACTCCGCCTCCTCCGCCACGCTGTGGTTGACGTACCGATCTGCCTCTTGCAAGCGGACGAGCGCGAACGATCTTGCGATTTCGTTGGGCGCCCACCGAAGCTTCTCGTCAATGGCACGCTGGAGCTTATCGGCCCAGATCCACGCAGCGACGAAGCACCTAGCACCTTTGGCCTTCCCCGCGAAGTACATGTCTTCATATGCTTCCTCCGTAGGACGACGTGCCCGCCCCCAATGTTCCGCCGCCTCCTTTTTTCAGGCGGCATCACGAGCTTCACAGGGCGCTTGGTACCTACCATCCTCCTCCGCCATCTCCTTCTTGAAAGCCACTTTCCTAGCTTTCTCAGCCGGCGGCAGCGACTTCCAAAGACAAAGATCATACTGGCCCCAAAACAAATCCAAAGTTGGGGGGTCCGGCGCAACCTCGTCGAGTGACGCGTAGGGATCCTCGTCGCTGCTCTTTGAGTGAGCATCCTCGGGGGGCGGAGACTGCTCGTTGGCGCATGGGCAGATCGGCGGGGCCATGGCAGAGATTTGAGAGAGAGAGAGAGAGAGAGAGAGAGAGAGAGAGAGAAAGAAAGAAAGAAAGAAAGAAAGAGAGAGAGAGGGCGAGCAAGGGGAGGATGTAGATGAGAATGCAGGCGGGACAAAGTGAGAAAGGTATTATTTATTGGCGGCCGGAATGTAGATCGACGGGAACAGTACACACACCGGTCGCCGGAATTTACGAGTACTGTAGTTGAATTACACACGATTATCGCAGCAAAATCCGTGTGTCAACATAATAGCTAACAGTTCCCAATGCAGAACCATGCCTGATTAATAACATCCGCCACTCACCTTCCAAACCTTGAGGCGCAAAATAGTGCCAATCGTGTGGGGGCCGGTTGTCTTGCCAGATTTTACATCTTGGTTTTTGAACACCAGATATTTACATCGTTTGATGATTTTTTCAATTCGCACACAAGTACACAAATATGATTTTTCAAACCGTTATGGTTAGCTGTTGTATGTAGATGTAGTTGAAATTTCAATTACGGTCACTAAATGGCTAGAAAGTCACTAAAATGTCTTCAAAAGGTCAAATGACCCCTGAAATTTTCCAAATTTTCACATGACAGTTGTATTAGTGCACGTTACATGTAGAAAAATATTGAAGGTCGTAAGTGGAAGCTATCTCCCATTCGTCATCAAACATGCATTGTTCCCTCTCGGAACCACGAGCCTTCTCGTGAGTTGCTCCGGTTTGTGAGGGGTGTGTGTCCAAACTTTCGTCAAACAGGACAATTCGTTTACCACATCAACTTGGTGGCATGATATTAAATCAAGCAAGCTTTCATGTTTTTCTGATCATTTTTATTTTTTTGAATTAAAATGCCATGGCACTCGATGCATGTGTCCATGCCGTGAAACCAATATGTTTGAAAATTCCTTCTAATTTACTGCACATGGAATTAACTCACAGACAAGTACACAAATATGTTTTTCCAAAATGTTATGGTTAGCCGTTGCATGTAGATGTAGTTCAAATTTGAATTACGGTCATTGAATGGCTAGAAAATCACTTAAATATCTTCAAAAGGTCAAATGACCCCTGAATTTTTCCAAATGTTTACATGACAGTTGTATTAATGCACGTTACTCGTAGAAATTTTTTGAAGGCCGTAAGAGGAAGCTATCTCCTGTTTGTCATCAAACATGCATAGTTCCCTCTCGGAACCACGAGCCTTCTAGTGAGTTGCTCCGATTTGTGAGGGGTGTGTGTGTCCAAACTTTCGCCAAACAGGCCATTTTTTTACCACATCATCTTGGTGGCATGACATTAGATCAAGCAAGGTTTGATGTTTTTTGATCACTTGTTTATCTTTTGGAATTAAAATGCCATGACACTCCATGAACGCGTCCATGCCGTGAGACCAATATGCTTGAAAATTCCTTCTAATTTACTGCACATGGAATTAACTCTCACACAAGTACACAAATATGATTTTTCAAACCATTATGGTTAACGATTGCATGTGGATGTAGTTCAATTTGAATTACGGTCATTAAATGGCTAGAAAATCACTTAAATGTCTTCAAAAGGTCAAATGACCCTTGAAATTGTCCATATTTTCACATGACGGTTTTATTAGTGCATGTTACACATAGAAAATTTTTGAAGGCCGTAAGAGGAAGCTATCTCCCATTCGTCATCAAACATGAATTGTTCCCTCTCGGAACCACGAGCCTTCTAATGAGTTGCTCCGGTTTGTGAGGGGTGTGTGTCCGTACTTTCGTCAAACATGCCAATTTTTTTGCCACATCATCTTGGTGGCATGACATTAGATCAAGCAAGGTTTCATGTTTTTCGTATCATTTTTAAAATTTTTGGAACTAAAATGCCATGGCACTCCATGCATGTGTCCATGCCGTGAGGCCAATATGTTTGAAAATTCCATCTAATTTACTACACATGGACTTAACTCGCAGACAAATACACAAATATGATTTTTTAAACCGTTATGATTAGCCGTTGCATGTACATGTAGTTCTAATTTGAATTACGGCCATTAAATGGCTAGAAAATCACTTAAATGTCTTCAAAAGGTCAAATGACCCCTGAAATTTTCCAAATCTTCACATGACAGTTGTATTAGTGCATGTTACACGTTGAAAAAATTTGAAGGTCGTAATAAGAGGAAGCTATCTCCCGTTTGTCATCAAATTGCATAGTCCCCTCTCGGAACCACAACCCTTCTAGTGAGTTTCTCTGGTTTGTGTGGGTTGTGTGTCCAAACTTTTGTCAAAAGAGGACAATTTTTTACCACATCATCTTGGTGGCATGACATTACATCAAACATTTTCTGATCTCTTTTTATATTTTTGGAATTAAAATGCCATGGCACTCCATACACGTGTCCGTGCCGTGAGACCAATATGTTTTAAAATTCCTTTTAATTTGCTGCAGATGGAATTAACTCGCACACAAGTACACAAATATGATTTTTCAAACTGTTATTGTTAGCCGTTGCATGTACATGTAGTTCTAATTTGAATTACAGTCATTAAATGCTAGAAAATCACTTACATGTCTTCAAAAGGTCAACTGACCGCTGAAATTTTCCAAATTTTCACATGACAGTTGTATTAGTGCATGTTACACATAGAATAATTTGAAGGCCATAAGAGTAAGCTATCTCCCGTTCGTCATCAAATATGCATTGTTCCCTCTCGGAACCACGAGCCTTCTAGTGAGTTGCTTCGGTTTGTGAGAGGTGTGTGTCCAAACTTTCGTCAAACATGCCAAAAATTTTACCACCTCATCTTGGTGGCATGAAATTACATCAACCAAGGTTTCCTGTGTTTCTGATCTTTTTTTTATTTTTTTAGAATTTAAATGCCATGGCACTCCATGCTTAATTGTGTCATAGCCCTTAGACCAATATGTTTGAAAATTCCTTCCAATTTACTGCACATGGAATTAAATCACACACAAGTACACAAGATATGACTTTTTAAACCATTATGGTTAGCTGTTGGATTTACATGTAGTTCAAATTTCAATTGCGGTCATTAAATGGCTTGAAAATCAGTTAAATGTCTTAAAAGATCAAATGACCCCTGAAATTTTCCAAAATTTGACATGACAGTTGTATTAGTACTACAAATTTTCTCGTACATTTAAAACACCATCCGTTGCCATGTTACTCCAAATTTGTCTTTCACAGCTAATAAAAAATATCTGCAACATCACACACATTTGTTTTGTAGGAATCGTTTGCAATGAAAATTTTTGGGTCTATTTAAGTCTTCCTCCTTAAGCTTCACCGGCATCTGCTCCAGTGCCAGCTACCCCCGAATCCACAAATCCTGATCCCCATCCTGCACCCCCTTCTTGCAAAGATGACACCGTGGAAACACTTTATGAAGGCCCATATGATGGCCGCATCCCCCTCGAGCGCCACCGCCTCCGCTAAGAGCGCGGCCGCCTACGCCGGGAGTGCCACCACATCCACATTGAGCTCGGCCGCTTTCGCCGAGAGGGCGTCTACGGCAGCCGACAGGGCAGCTGCTGTAGCCGAGACTGCTGTAGTTCCTGCTACAATGGTGGCTACAAACACCGAGAGTGCTCAAGTTGCCGTCCGTGCCGCTGATGTTGCCCTGGCCTAGGTCGAGGCCATCCACGCCAAGATATTCCAGGCCACCTCGGAATCCACCATGCAACCCACGTATGAAATGGCGGCGGTGGCTATGAAGCACCTGCTTCCTCATGAGGTCGTCGAGCAAGAGCTGGAGACGCAGGAGGCGGCAGAGATCAAGGAGCGCCGGGAGGAGGAGTTGTGCGTGGCCCAGGTCGAGGTAGAGAAGAATCTGTCCATCGGGAATTGGCGGCAGAGTACCAACGCAAGCTCTGGCGCAGCCACTACTATGAGTACTACTACCTTGAGGGCGGCGCTGAGGACGAGGACGAGGACGTGGTCGACTTCAGCAGGGGGATGCGGAGTCCACCAATGGCGGCATGTCGCCAGGACAAGTCATTGATGTCTCATCTCACACCAGCGATGCATAGGCCGGTTCGGCAGCGGATTTGCTAAAATTATTTGTACTTAGGCTTTGTTTTTAATGATGGTCTTTTGTTAGAGAAATGGTTAGGTCAACTGGCTCTGTTTAATTACTAAAATTGCTCGATTCAGTACGTCTTGTCTGTGTCTTGTACACTCTTTTGTTTCCCCAAATTAGCAAGCGATGTTAAATTATGCAATGACGTACCCAGGGAAATTTCCACCAAAATTTGAATTATCAAACTCATCCCATGCGCGTTAAGAAGATGAACCGTTTGCGATGCACACTATCATTCAAAGTGAATGGTGTCTTGCGGCACTGCGTGCAAAGTTTCCCTCCACATTTCAATTTTTTTGTCCTACTGCCGAAATATCTACCCTCCCCCCTTCCCCATCCCCTTTTCTCCCCGACCACAAGTCATATTTCCCCTGTTTCCCCCTTCATTCCTTCTTTCCTAAGCTATAGCCTCTTCCTCGCTTGCTTCCTCGCTCTCGCCGTCTCGCATCCTACCGCTGGGGTCGCCAAGGTCTTCTTCAAAGACCTCTCCAGCAGTTCCTCCTCCGACAATGACTCCTTCACCACCCAGGTATGCCTCTCTTTTCTCTCTCAGGCTATGACATGGAATGAAGGATTTTTACCCGGTGGTCGATTTGAATTTCTTCCTCTTGTAGTTCCATAGGACCATCAGTTGCAATGAATGGAGCGGGGTGGCTGAATATCTGTCTGCTTGTCACCATCAATCTCCATGCGTGAAGCTAGTTGCATTTGAATCTCTGGACAGTGGGAGCAAGTTTCTGGCATGTGCAGAGAAGGTTAGACCCTCTTTTGCTGTTACAAATCATTTGTTAGATGTGATTTAGACACCGTCACAGTTTCAACCAAACGCATCCTAAGACAGTGTCATAGTTTGTACCTAGTATCTAAAAATGTTGCCATCTCATCAGCAGTGCCATTAGAAAATTATTTGGCACTGCTTCAACAGTTTGTGGAGCCAACTTGTCCACACATCCAAGCAGCCAAGCAGTAAAATACTAAATCTTTATGGCATGAACGAACTGGGTGTTGGAGCAACTAGGTACTCTGGATTTCGGGTTCCTGATTGTTTTCCGCTGCATCGGCTCGCCAGTGCAGGGCGCCGGTGCGAGATGTAGCAACAGTTGTCTTTACACTGGTTTTGGCATACATAGTGGACGACCTTAGTGCTATTAGTTCTATGTTACTAAATTTCTGCATGTACACACCTGTTAGTATCAATTTGCTGTCATCCAAACACTGTTGCTATGCTGTTGCAGTTATATTTACCTTCCTCTTAAGATGTTCAATTTGTTATTTATAGTACATGAGTAAGAACTTGTAGTGTTGTTGTTGTTAATTATAGCTTCTAATGTTTCAAAATTTGGTTGTTGTCTCAGTAGCAATTAAATTATTTGCACATTGATCTTTTTGAGAAGATATGTCATAATTAACCTATTTCTTCAGTTTTTCAAAATAAGTATTGGTGATTTTCTATGTTGCTATAAACCCATTTTCCTTACAATTGTTACTGATCTTGTTTTAAATATCATAGGATGAACGGAAGTGTTCTTACTTGGAGTGGGTTGATCAAGACTGGCCACAGTCTTTGGAGATGTGCCTAGCAAAGCTCTAGAGCATGTATGAGGAAGGGAACAGAGGTAGGCTTAGAGAAAGTGTTGTCAACGCTGAAGAATATTTGAAGATGCGGGATAAAAAGAGGAATGTGGAGAATGAGCTCAGATTTTTTAAATCAGACTTTGCTAAAACGGCGTCGACGAAGGAGGAGGCACCTTCCTAACTGGCCAGTGCAAAATAGGTTCTTACTGAACTGAAAGCAGAGGTGGATAAGGCGAGCCTGGATGATCTCGATTAGGGAAATGAGTATATCGTTCTAATATTGTTCTAATATTGTTCTTATGAAGTTGCACTATCTATATGATGTACTATGCTCTTTTCTGGTAGCTATCGTGCTATGATGTTAAAATGTATCTATGTGCCTAATATGAAATTGGCAAACAGTTGTTCGATATGAAATATGAATATGCGTAATACTGGAATTATTAATTGTAAACTAATAAACCTGCTAAATGGGTCAGGGAACTTTGCAAACGGTTCTAGAAGTGAAAGCGCTTGTGATGAATAGCCCAATGCCACACAGTTTTCTTCATCAAATCGTGTGTGATGTAGTTGATAAAAGCAAAGGATTAATCAAGGCAGAGCGTGTGTGATAGTTACACCTATCACACATGAGCCTATACATAAACCTATGTGGGATGTACATACGAACGGAAACGTCTTCCCTGGATTGACCATCTGGGATGTACATATGAACGGAAACGTTTTCCCTGGATTGACTGTGTGGGAAGTACATACGAATGGAAACGTTTTCCCTGGATTAACTGTGTGGGGTGTACATAAGAATGGAAATGTGCTCCTTGGATTGACTGTGTGTGATATACATACGAATGGAATTGATTTTCCGGGATTCACCGTGTGGGATGTACATACGAACGGAAACAATTGGGTTTCCATGCCTCGCCCGATCGCACACGAGCTCATTTTTCCCCAGCCTGTGTGCCAGGAGGGCCTATCCCCGATGGTTTCCGGGTTGTGTAGGAAGGACCCCCCTATCGCCCACACTCACTTGGTGACGGTTCCAAATGCCGTTGCGAAAAGGGGTTAAAAACCGTTTGTATAGCACCGACGCGAACGAGTGATCACAAGAATCAGTAGATATCTTTAAATTTGAAGCTTTACCAAGAACATATTTCTTATAGAGTTGACTGAGATGAGCTCCTAGTTGCTCAACTTATTCTTTGAGTTTAGGACAATTTACACAATTTTCAGGAGCACGCACATCTAGGATCATTTGATTCAACTTTTTAAACCTATCATCAAAGTATTTGCACTTCAAACAAGGAGGATTCTCGACACAAAAAGTGTGTGTTCAAGATTCTTAATTTTAGCATTTAATTTATCACAGTTTCGGCAGGCATAATCTGCAACTTTAGGAAGAGACACAGGTGTATTTTCAACACAAAGGGAGCAAGGGCTCAACTTAACATCAACAAGTTCATTTCTAGGAAATTCAAGCAACTGTGACATACTAGCATGAGTATTCCTAGCAAGTTCTAATTCAGCACGCAACACACCACAGCGAGCACAATCATCATTGTCATGAAAGGCACACTTCATTAACATCCTTCAGTGTAGTGATTTCTAGTGTGAGAGAATCAATTTGAGCAAGATTATCATTTATTGCGCATGTGCATTTTTAAGGACATTTTTTTGCGCTAAAAACAAATTTTCAAATTTCACAAACTCAACATATAATTCAGCATAAGACATTTGTACCTCATCTGTGTTGGCGTTCTCCTCATCGGCATCATGAGCCATAAAACACATGTCGGTGTGCCGATCAACCTTCTTCTTCTTTGTATCCTTCCCTTTGGGAGAAGGAGGATCATCCTCACCACTCTTCTTAGAGTCGACGTCGCTTAGATCTACTTCAGATTATATACCTGAAAGTATTGCAGCAACCATCTTTTGAAGATGCTTCTGAGCCTTTGGCCGGAACTTGGTTTCATGGCGAGAGAATGACTTATTCCTGCTATAGTTGTTCTTGCCACCACTATTTTTACCATAATCTTTGAGATTAGGACAATCAGATCTGAGGTGTCCCTGCACACCACACTCAAAATAGATTTTTGTGTGTTTGCCTTTCCTCTCTCTCACATGTTTTTATATGCTCGATAAAAACGGCGGACAAAAAGAGCAAGATCATCCTCAGTCAAAGATTCAAGTTGTTCATCGGAGACTAAAACCAAACAAGCAAGTGAAAAACCAGAAGATGGACCACTGCCAGACTCAGAAATACTAGAGGAACCATGTGCAGTTTGACACCCACTAGAAACTAGTGCAAGAGTCCTATTCCTAGGTGGGTTTCTACCTTCACTGTCTATTTTGTGAGTTTTAATCTTGGAGAATAACATGTCTATAGTAAGCTCAGCAGGTTTATGGGACTCTTGAATTGTGATCTTTCTCATCTCATAGATTGGGTTAAGAGAGTTTAGGATGTGTCTAGCTTTCCCACAATCAGTGTAGACAACCTCGACTCCCCTCAATTTCCCAACTATGACCTCAAAACTACTAAACATTTCCTCTAGAGACTCACCAGGTAACTGCTCAAATTTGTTGTACTCAGCTTTGTAAATGTCACAAGCCTAGAATCTGGTTGTAATTAACTGCATTAGAAGATTCATGCATCATGTTTAAATTCAAGAAACTGGAATTGGGGTAATTTTGGAAGCCTCAAACTTCAATTAAAAGAAGGGCAAAGAACCCTGGGAAATTGCATTCAATGTTTTCCAAAATGTTCTTATTAATTGTTGCATATTTTTGGCAAAGCTTTTGCAACAAACCAAAAATAATGAACATTTTTTTAGGAATATTTTGGGCTTTGAATTTAATTCATTATTGTATTTCAATTTGAAGTTATATCCTTATTATATAGAGTATATTTTCAAATAACTTTGAAATACTTTATGTGCTTTTGGAAATGTCCAGAAAAGTAACGTAAAATCATTCTGAGTATTTTGTCACTCGTTTGAATTCATTTTGAATTTTTAATCAGTGGCAAATAAAAAATTAGAAAACTGAATAGAATTAAACAGAGCAGAAGACCTTACCCGACTTACCTGGCCCAGTGGAGAAGCTGACCCAGCCCACCTCCTCCTCCCTTGTTGTCTTCCTCCTCGGATAGTAGGCAGGCGCGTGGTCGGTGCCGCGCCCGGCCACGTGCTCCCTCCTTGCCTGCCTGGCTCCTCCTTGACGCGCCCGGACAATGCCACGCGACCCCCAAAGCCGTCCAGCTCTCCCTCGAGCGCTCCTCCCTCCTCTGCTTCCTTCCTCGCATGCGCCTGAGCGCCCCTGTCGCTGCGGCCACCACCGGCCCGACGATGCCCTGAGTTGTTCCTGAGCTCCGCCACCTTGTCCCCGACCCCCTCACCGAGCCACACGACCCCCGAAGCGCTGCTCCCAACGTCTTCATCCTCCTCGGGTCACCGAGATCGCGGAAAACCATCCACCCTCCTTGATGCCTCCCTGAGCGTGCCGAGCTATGAAGAAGATCCATTGTGTGCTCCGCCTCCTTCTCCCCCTACTCATGTCACCCCGTGCACCCTCTAGGCTTAGCTCCCCTCCGGCCGAAGCTTGCCGCTGCCGCGAATGTCACCATCATCATCATGGTGGGCCAAAGCCGCGTCTGAGCACCTGGTCGAGCTTCCCCATTTGTTTAGACATATCATTATATTTGGTGTTGTGAATGATTCCTACGCCTACCATAGACCATTTGTTGAGTGCTTTATGCATGCTTGTTATTCCCTTGAGATAGATGCTTACTCTCTTGTCACACATATTTGCATCTCTACCTCCAATTTGCATGCTTGTTTCCATGATGTCCTTGATTGTGCTCAATTTATATGCTTAAATGCCATGCCATACTTCTTTATCAAACCATATGCTATGCTTGATGACGACACTTGTTAGGTGAATTGCCTCTTGAATGCTTGGTTTTGCACTAATGCTAACCACATTGGTTTTTCCAAGTGTTTGTTGTCTTTGCTCCTATTGAAGGAATTACAAGACGGTGTGACACTGGAGAGTGCCCATTTGGAGCTACAAGATGATGAATGCTCGGTGATCATCAAATTCTACTCGGTGACATCATCTCTTTCCCATGGTGATTTGGTTTTCGATCCGAGGTCGGATCTTTCCCACGGGGGAGGGGATGATGCAGAGAATCCTACGGACATCACCATGTCAATAGTTTGTTTGGCAAGTGACACATGCGGCATCTACTTCATGCATACAAACGTGAATCATCTCCTTTACATGTGTCCACTTGTACCCTTCAATGATGGTATACTACTTGACCCCTCTCTTGTGTGCATACATAGGTGTGAGCGGAGCTACACATTCATCATGGAGGAGTCTAAGCGCAAGAGAACAACTACAATCCAAGACGGAAGCCTAGAAGCGGAGAAGGAATTGGCAAAGAAGAAGGCAGCAACTCCCAAGCGACCCCGTGCATACGGGTCGTCCCAACCCCGTGCCCACGGGCCTCCCAGGCTGGACGGTCCTGAAGACGGGATGCGCACGGGCGTGTACCGTGCCCACGGGACCCCATTTCCGCGGGCCTCACAAACCCCATGCGCACGGGCTAATGCACCAGTTCACTGGAGACCCCGTGCGCACGGGCTCCACTTACCCCATGCACACGGGCCCCCCTGAGTGCTATTGTGGCTTTGCCCTTGTATTACCATTTCACCCCCACTTGTTCCTCTCTTTGCCTAGAGGCAAGGCTCCTCGGAATAAAGGAAGACCAGCCAGAGGCCATGAGGAGGAGGATTGCAATGATGAGAGTGATGGAGGGGATGAAGAGGAAACTAGCAAGCAGGAGTTCCAGAAAGCCACTGACGCCCTGTGCATTGACGGGGGCGCATCTTTGCACTCCTCTCACCGCCAACTTAAACAGTGGGCTCGTACAGTCAATGTCGTGGAGCCAACGGCAGATTCTCGGAGGCTGCTCAAGTGGTCCCGCACGCCCATCATCTTCGATGAAGAGGACCACCCTGACCGCACCACCGCTATAGGGTGCTTGTCGTTGTTGGTCTCGCCAACAATTCGCAACCTCAAAGTCACAAAGATGTTAGTTGACGGCAGGGCCAAGTTGAATCTAATATCTCCAAAGGTCATCAGCAAACTTCAGATACCAGAGGAAGAGCTCAAGGTTACTAGTACATTTCAAGGAATCAACCCCGGTAGGAGTCGTCCTAAGGGGAAGATCATGTTGCCGGTGACGATCAGAGGAGAGTTGAATTACCGACCTGAGAAGGTCGTGTTTGATGTGGTCGACCTACCCCTACTGTACAATGGAATCCTTGGTGAACTAGCTCTGGCCAAATTCATGGCGGCATCCCAATATGCCTACAACACTTTGAAGATGCTAGGGTCGGTAGGCGTCATTTCCATTCTATCAGACGAGAAGTACGCAATCATTTGCGTGGGCAAGTTGTACCGGGAGGCAGTCGCGACAGAGGCCGCTGAGGCTACTGTTCCCGCCAAGGAAAGCAAAGGAAAGAAGATAGCTAACACGGACGCCAGCAAGGAATCAGGGAAGCGTTCCTCTTCAGAGTACGCTATGCCTGTTGATGACTTGCCGGAGAGTTCCAATAGCAAGAGATACAAGGCTTCTCACCCGCTGTGAAAAAGGTCCTGGTAGGGCTAGTTGGCGCTGATGAAAAATAGGAAAGTGCGCTCGTTTCCTTCCTACAGGCGAATATCGATATGTTTGCTTGGAAACCATCTGATATCTCCGATGTTCCCACGAAGGTAATCGAGCACCACCTTGCTATCTGCCCACATGCCCGACCCGTTAAGTAGAAGGTCCGGAAGCAAGCCTTGGAGCGGCAGCCGTTCATTGCCGAGGAGATTAAGAAACTTGAGGCAGCTGGTCTGGTCAGAGGAGTACTGCATCCAATGTGGTTGGCAAATCTTGTGGTGGTACACAAAGCTAATGGGAAATGGCGGTTGTGCATAGATTTCACTGACTTGAACAAGGCCTGCCCAAAGGACCCATTTCCTTTGCTGCGCATCAGTGTAACATCCCAAATTTTCAATTTGGAATGTTATACATAGGTCATCCATGCATATCATATTTTATTGCATTTCCGCTCCGCAATCCTCGAAATCCTAAGCAACTCAAGGACCCTCGGAGAGAGTTGGGGATTTTCCGGTTTTCATATTTGATTCCTATCAAATAGTGAAATGAGGATTTTTGATTTTAATTATTTTTCACTCCGAAAAATATTTCTTATAAAAATATATGAGAGGAGATAATATGACTTCTCCAAAACAATTGAAATATTGGAGGAAAAATGTTAAAATCATTTGTTTGATTTTATTTGAGTTTATTTGGATTTTATTTGCAATAGAAAATTTGCACATTTTCAGAAATTGCATTTTAGGGCCAAGAAAATGTTCATCTCGTTCTAAATATTTTATTTAGACAGTGAAAATTTGTTTCAGTATTTTTAGGTTTTTATTTTATTTTCTAGGATTTTATTTCTGTCGGCGAAATTATTTTAAAAAAAAAGAGTTCCGCCGACTAGGCCGAAACCTAGCCGGTCCGCCGGCACAACCGCCCGCGCCGCCCCGCAGCCCCCGCTCCCTTTATATACGCTGCCCCCGAGCCCCCCCCCACCACCAACCACCGCCGCCCCGAGCCACCATCGCTGCCGCAGCCGCCGCCCGCGCCTGCCGCCTGCCGCCTCA